>NC_051863.1:122173369-122281588 GCF_015732765.1 Culex quinquefasciatus | reverse complement strand
GGGTGGCGAGGGGGTGGTTCGTTTTCACTGCCAACTGAGGCGGAAAGTTATGCCGCGTTTTTTCTTTCTCTAGCTCCAAGTTGTTGTACTGCCATCCCCGGAGGAGTCACATTTCAACCCGCGCTGGAGCATTTTGGAGCTGTTAAAAGCATCAATGAAAAGCTCTTTCTCCGTCCAAGCATTCTACAACTTTTGTTTTGACCGGATTCCTAATTTATGGCGCTTCTTTCTCGGAACATAAAAATCTTCGTCTCAGGAGAGAGGAAACTCGTCTCCTTCTCCTAAGAGCTGTCATTAATGCCCATGAATGATGGCTTTCCGCGGAAGGGGATCTTTTCAAGTGCTCGTAATGGGATTGATGGTCTATTAGGAATGATTTAGCGGATGGGGAAGAATTGACTGCTGAATTTCTTGATAATTTCTGTTCTTTTTTTAAGTTTTTCCCTGTTACACGTTATAAAACGGTTGAGCACCGATGTTCTAGACAAAAACAAATGACATTTCTATTTCAAAACTATGCAAGAATATATTTTGAAATTATCATTTCACAAAAATCTGATTTTTAATTGTTGACCAGTACTTTTAGTTCCCATAGTCGGCCTGCAAGTAATTGCTAGCTTCGTTAGAAATCAAATTTTGGGGGTGCAAATTAAACCTTAACGAGCAGTTCACAAAACCAGCTAGAACTGTACTTGCGAGGTTCCAAGCCGGAATAAATGACAAAAAGAGCGATCAGGCCAGCCCAGCCCAAATGGCCTTTCCTGAAATCCTGTCCTCGACAAAGCCTTTCCCAGGGTGCTGTCAGGCTCGGTGCCAAGTGGGTCACCAGGCCCCAACTGTACTGTCAAGTAAATACAGACACACACACACACACACACACACACGACGAAATAGTTTGGCTCGTTTTCTGCAGATCCTTTGGGTGTAATCCGGTTGCCATTTGCAGGAAAGAAGAATCAAGAATAAAAAGAAAAGTATCTGGAACTAAGCCACCAAAGGACAAACCAACTTGGGAAAGGTTGGTTCCTTTATGGCATCATTCCCTCCCTTAAGTTGTTTTTTTCCAACTGAAGACGTGTGTGTTTGCATTCAAAATGTTGTCCTTTTCCCCAAAAAGAAAGCAGAAAAACTAAAAGCAGCGTGAAAAGAGGCGGAAAAGCAAAAGGGTAATGAGAGCAAGGAAATGGGAAAAGGAAAAGTGTGTTACTTTACTCCGGTGCCGGGTGACTTTGCGCCAAGGACGCGGGTGGGAAAATTCACGAAGGAAAGAAGGAAACGTGAAGAACACGTCCCTATGAAGGGAGCAGGGGCAGCAGCGCATACTGCAAAATTAATGATCCCGACAAACAAACAGGAATGTGCTCCCAAGGTTCTTTCTCACTTTGCTCCCTCAAACGTTGTGACACAGCAGTGTGTGGAAGGAAGAAAATGGAAGGACATGGACGTGTTTGGATTTTTAAAGCAGGAATTGAAACCACGTGGTTATTGGGGGAACAGGTTTTTTGGACTAGTTGTTGGAAAACTTCAAGTTCAACATTTGATGAAAAAAGAAAACAAAGAAGATATCAACATTTTTGACACTTGACATAGACAAAATGTTCATATTATTCAATTTAAATAAAAGGAAATTAGAATATTTTTCCAGATTTTAGTTCAATTAATTGTGTCTTTTGAAGTTACAAATTGTGTGTGGATGATTGTAACTTACAATCATCCACCCCGATTCGAACTGACGACCTTTGGATTGTGAATACGGTGTAATAAATGTCAGCAAATTTACCGAGACAGGTTTTTTTAAACCCAGGAGATGACTCCTACACTTGGACTGAGCTAACGACATAACCTCTAAAGTTAGGCTTGGGCCAACATTTACTTCCCATCCAACGGAAGGCGTGGTCAGACAAATCTCGTTTTGAAAAATGCCTGACCCAAAAGTCTGGAGAGTTAGCGACTCACACTCTGACTTCGCCTCCAGTTTTCTAAAAGAACCCGACTTCACCGACTCTGAAGCCGACTTCAACAACAGCCTGCATACAAAGTGTTAAAAATTAGCTGACTCGAATCCGGCTTCTTGGTGACATCGATCACGACTCCACCTCCGACTTCAAAAATGGTCAATCTCGACATCGGGTCGAGAACATGATGATGTATGAAGCAATTGTAGATTTTGGACAAACGAACAATTTTGTAGGATATTGTTTTGTTTCAAAGTGAATGCAGTTGACAGCTGTTCACACTAGAGCGTAAACAATGTCAAAAAATGCCACCATCGGCGTCCCTCACTCGCGATGGTGAGGGGATTTTTGTTTACGCTCTAATGTCAATCACGGTGCTCAAAATACCGTTATTATGAAAAAATATGCACTCCGAGATTTTGGGGTCTATCGATTCCTTACACCATAGCGCATATCTGTGCAAAAATAAAAACATTCGCTGATGTAGTTTTCGAGATACAGCCCTTTTAAGATGTTACATCCGATTTTTTCAAAGAAAATCCATAAAATCAATACAATTTCAGCATTTTAAAGAATATGCATTTCGAGATAATTATGTTTTTTGACAGTCATATGAAGCAAAAACATCATTATCTCGAAATGCATATTCTTTAAAATGCTGAAATTAAATTGATTTCATGGATTTTCTTTGAAAAAATCGGAAATAACATTTTAAAATGGCTGTATCTCGAGAACTACATAAGCAAACCTTCCGAAACTTGGCCCAGAGATACTTGACAGTCATATGAAGCAAAAAACACCTTTATCTCGAAATGCATATTCTTCAAAGTGCTGAAATTGTATTGATTTTATGGATTTTCTTTTTAAAAAATCGGAAATAACATTTTAAAATGGCTGTATATCGAGAACTATATCAGCAAACCTTCTGAAACTTGGCCCAGAGATACTTGACAGTCATATGAAGCAAAAAACACCTTTATCTCGAAATGCATATTCTTTAAAGTGCTGAAATTGTATTGATTGTTTTGGTTTTCTTATTAAAAATCGGATGTAACATCTTAAAAGGGCTGTATCTCGAGAACTACATCAGCGAATGTTTTTATTTTTGCACAGAGATGCGCTATGTAAGGAATCGATAGACCCCAAAATCTCGGAGTGCATATTTTTTCATAATAACGGTATTTTGAGCACCGTGTCAACAGCATTCAGTTTAGAACAAAACAATGTCCTACAAAGTTGTTCGTTAGGAAAATATCTACAAGTGCTCCAAACATTTTCATAGTGAATTACTTAACTGGAAGAAAATAAATTAAAAAAAAAAACTTTAGGGAGGCCCATCGGCAAATACCTTCCTTGGCCCCGCCCCTCTTCAATTTGCGTGAAACTTTGTCCTAAGGAGCAGGGCTGCGGAGTCGGGCCATATTTCAAGCGACCCGACCCCGGCTTTCTGGGATTAGCCGACTCCGACTCCAACTCCGGCCCACCAACTCTAGCCGACTCCGACTCCCACTCCGACTCCAGCTTTCAAAAATTGTTGGCTCCGACTCTGACTCCGACTCCACATATTTTTAAATATTTCAAAAGTTAGTTTACTATTATTTCAAAAACATTGAAAAATAGGATTATTTAAAAACTCTTTAAGTGGAAAACCCGGAAAAAGTTTCTAGTTTTACAAGTTTTAGACGTTATTGAAACAGAATTAAAAACGCCAGTTTTGAAGGCATTTTCAGAAGAACAGTTTAGTAAGTAAATTTGGATTTATTTACTTAACCTCAAATTTACTTTAAATTGTTTAAAAGCTTAAATTAATTTTTTTTAAGATCAAGTTTTTCACCAATGTGTAACAGGTCGTATCGAGGTGCTCCGATTTGGATGAAACTTTCAGCGTTTGTTTGTCTTTACATGAGATTAACTCATGCCAAAAATGGGCCCTTTACGACAAAGGGAAGTGGGGTAAATAGGGCATTGAAGTTTGAGGTTCAAAAAACATTAAATATCTTAAAATTGCTCGCATTTCAGTAAAACTTCATCAATTTCAACTCTCTTAAATGCATACGAAAGGTCTTTTAAAGCACTTCAAAACGAGCTATAGACATCCAGGATTGGTTAAACTTTTTTTCTTAGCTTTTGCAAATCACTGTTAAAAATGTATTTTTTTTAAACCTTAATATCTTTATGCAACAGCCTCCAACAAGTCCAACACCCATACTATTATAGGCCAAAAGTTGGAGAATTTCATGGACTACGCAATAACTTTTTGGTCAATCGCAGTTTTTCTCATATTTTTTCGATTTTTCTATAACAAACATTTTACAACGTTAGTTTTTGCCCTGTAGGCTTCCATAGAGGCACTTTTTGGTCTCAATTTTTTCATATTCGGAATCCTTGGAAAATTTCACGTATGTTAGAAGTATTGGAGTTGTAAATTTGATTGAAAAAAAAAAAATCAATTTGGAATGAATTGAAATATTTTTTAACAATTTGTTGGATTAGGGGTAAAACAGGTTTTCGCCTACTTGATACAGCATTTGATGTATTGATCCAAGGGTAAACGAAATCTATTTCTTTTTTTTTCAAAAATGTTTTATTTAATTAATTTTTAAATTAAATTTACAATTTCAATACTTGTAACTAACGTGAAATTTTCCAAGGATTCCGAATATGTCAAAATTGAGTTTAAAACAAGACTAATTTTGAAGTGTAATGCAATTTGTTGCCTCATTTCTCATTGAATAATGCAGGATTTGCAAAATATTCGCCATTAAGTTCAGAATTCGCAAAAGTTTTTAGGTTCTAATATTTTTCCCCCCATTTTCATTTATTGTTTCAGAAAGTTTCGCAGCAATCGCAGCTGCGCATCTGTCAAATCGTCAGTTTGACAATCTGTGTGCTATTGTGTGACATAGACCATTTTGGTCGAAAATGAGTTAATGATGACGTTTTGCTGTGCCTAGCAAACGCTACACGATGCTTTAACCCGATTTTGGAAACTCGCTTCCGTTTCCCGGATATCGCAATACACACTTGTGACATAGACCAATTTATCATCAAAATGATTGTGCACACTTGTGACACGTCATACATGTTGTTGCAAAATGTGGAAACTATTTTCTTGTTTTTTACAAATTTATGTACACACATACTTTCTAAAGGCAATGCAACCTTTTGTTTATTAAAATATACTGATTTAGTCGATTAAACCATTGATTTGAGCTTATTTTAGTTTGTATGGGAATTCTGTGCACACTTGTGACACGTAGTACAATTTTACTTTCGAAACACACTTGTGACACGTGCTTTTCAGATTTTTGTTTACATTATTTACTGTATCTTTTAACTGGTGTAACCAAATTAGTTGAAACTTGGAGCGTTTGTTAAGCGATAGTATACGAACCGATTGCTTCAAAAAGTTTGGCTCTATCATTCATAGTTTTGAAATTATTTACCAACAAACTTTAAAAATCGATTTTCTTGAAAAGTACTAAGTGGTCGTTGTCACAAGATAGCAGGGTAATTCTCCGCCAACTCACAGCAGATGCCCGACCCCTCTTCGATTTGCGTGAAACTTTGTCATAAGGGATAACTTTTGTCTCTGATCACGAATCCGAGGTCCGTTTTTGATATCTCGTGACGGAGGGGCGGTTCGACCCCAAATTTTGAACATGCGAAAAAGAGGTATTTTCAATAATTTGCAGCCTGAAACGGTGATGAGATAGAAATTTGAGGTCAAAGGGACTTTTATGTAAAATTAGACGCCCGATTTGATGGCCTACTCAGAATTCCAAAAAACGTATTTTTCATCGAAAAAAACACTAAAAACGTTTTAAAATTCTCCCATTTTCCGTTACTCGACTATAAAAATTTGATACATGTCATTTTATGGGAAATTTAATGTACTTTTCGAATCTACATTTCCAGAAGGGTCTTTTTCATTTAGAAAAGTTTTCATTTTAAAATTTCGTGTTTTTCTAACTTTGCAGGGTTATTTTTTGTGTAACAATGATCTACAAAGTTGTAGAACAGACAATTGCAAAAATTGATATATAGACATAAGGTTTGCTTATAAACATCACGAGTTATCGTGATTTTACGAAAAAGTTTTGAAAAAGTTGGTCGTCATCGATCATGGCCGTTATTAGTCACCCACGACAGACACGGACGACGAAACAAAGAGAAACGCAAAAGTAACTTTTTCAAAACTTTTTTCGTAAAATCGCGATAACTCGTGATGTTTATATGCAAACCCTTATGTCTATATCAAAATTTTTGTAATTGTCTGTTCTACAACTTTGTTGAACATTATTACACTCTAAAAATAACCCTGCAAAGTTAGAAAACACGAAATTTAAAATGAAAAAATTGTTCTAAATGAAAAATGACCCTTCTGGGTCAATGTAGATTCGAAAAGTATATTAAATTTCCCATAAAATGACATGTTCCAAAATTTTACAATCAAGTAACGAAAAATGGGAGAATTTTTAAAACTTAAATTATTAAAATTATTGAAAAACACCTCTTTTTTCGCATGTTCAAAAATTGAAGGGGTCGTACCGCCCCTCCGTCACGAGATATCAAAAAACGGACCTCGGATTCGTGATCAGAGACAAAAGTTATCCCTTATGACAAAGTTTCACGCAAATCGAAAAGGGGTCAGGGCAACTTTTCCCGATTTCGTGTGAGTTGGTAGAGAATTACCCAGCACACAACTGACGAATCGTTGATCGCTGAGGGTGAGTGAGAAGGAAGATAGGAAAGGGCGGTCTAGTTTGAATTCGGGATGGCACGTCAGTTCATCAGTGATTATATGCTGAAAATTCAAAAAATTGATCATGTATGAAAGAAAGAAAACAAAGAAGATATCAACATTTTGACACTGTAATAGCGACAAAATGTTATATTATTCAATTTAAATAAAAGAAATTAGAATATTTTTCAGATTGTTATTATTAATTGTGTCTTTTGAAGTTACAAATTGTCTAAGTTAAGATGGTTGCTAACTTACAAATCATCCACCCAGGATTCAGACGACCTTTGGATTGTAGAATACGGTGTAATAAATGTCAGCAAATTTACCGAGACAGTTTTTTTAAACCCAGGGAGATGACTCCTACACTTGGACTGAGCTAACGACATAACCTCTAAAGTTAGGCTTGGGCCAACATTTACTTCCCATCCAACGGAAGTAGTGGACAAATCTGTTTTGAAAAATGCCTGACCCAAAGTCTGGAGAGTTAGCGACTCACACTCTGACTTCGCCTCCAGTTTCTAAAAGAACCCGACTTCACCGACTCTGAAGCCGGCAACAACAACAGCCTGCATACAGTGTTAAAATTAGCTGACTCCGAATCCGGCTTCTTGGTGACATCGATCACGACTCCACCTCCGACTTCTCAAAATGGTCAATCTCGACATCAGGTCGAGAACATGATGATGTTATGAAGCAATTGTAGATTTTGGACAAACGAACAATTTTGGGATATTGTTTTTTTCAAAGTGAATGCAGTTGACAGCTGTTCACACTAGAGCGTAAACAATGTCAAAAAATGCCACCATCGGCGTCCCTCACTCGCGATGGTGAGGGTTCTGTTTACGCTCTAATGTCAATCACGGTGCTCAAAATACTTATTATGAAAAAATATGCACTCCGAGATTTTGGGGTCTATCGATTCCTTACACCATAGCGCATATCTGTGCAAAAATAAAAACATTCGCTGATGTAGTTTTCGAGATACAGCCCTTTAAGATTACATCCGATTTTTCAAAGAAAATCCATAAAATCAATACAATTTCAGCATTTTAAGAATATGCATTTCGAGATAATTATGTTTTTTGACAGTCATATGAAACAAAAACATCATTATCTCGAAATGCATATTCTTTAAAATGCTGAAAAATTAAATTGATTTCATGGATTTTCTTTGAAAAAATCGGAAATAACATTTTAAAATATGTTTCATATCTCGAACTACATAGCAAACCTTCCGAAACTTGGCCCAGAGATACTTGACAGTCATATGAGCAAAACACCTTTATCTCGAAATGCATATTCTTCAAAGTGCTGAAATTGTATTGATTTTATGGATTTTCTTTAAAAAATCGGAAATAACATTTTAAAATGGCTGTATATCGAGAACTATATCAGCAAACCTTCTGAAACTTGGCCCAGATACTTGACAGTCATATGAAGCAAAACACCTTTATCTCGAAATGCATATTCTTTAAAGTGCTGAAATTGTATTGATTGTTTTGGTCTTCATTAAATCGGATGTAAAATCTTTGTATCTCGAGAACTACATCAGCGAATGTTTTTAGCACAGAGATGCGCTATGGTGTAAGGAATCGATAGACCCAAAATCTCCAGTGCATATTTTTTTCATAATAACGGTATTTTGAGCACCGTGTCAGCATTCAGTTTAGAACAAAAAATGTCCTACAAAGTTGTTCGTTAGGAAAATATCTACAAGTGCTCCAAACATTTTCTTAGTGAATTACTTAACTGAAGAAAATAAATTAAAAAAAAACTTTAGGAGGCCCATCGGCAAATACCTTCCTTGGCCCCGCCCCTCTTCAATTTGCGTGAAACTTTGTCCTAAGGAGCAGGGCTGCGGAGTCGGGCCATATTTCAAGCGACTCCCCAGCTTTGCTATTAGCCGACTCGACTCCAACTCCGGCCCACCAAGCTCTAGCCGACTCCGACTCCACTCCGACTCCAGCTTTCAAAAAATTGTTGGCTCCGACTCGACTCCACTCATATTTTAAATATTTCAAAAGTTAGTTTACTATTATTTCAAAACATTGAAAAATAGGATTATTTAAAAACTCTTTAGTGGAAAACCCGGAAAAAAGTTTCTAGTTTTACAAGTTTTAGACGTTATTGAAACAGAATTAAAAAACGCCAGTTTTGAAGGCATTTTCAGAAGAACAGTTTAGTAAGTAAATTTGGATTTATTTACTTAACCTCAAATTTACTTTAAATTGTTTAAAAGCTTAAATTATTAATTTTTTTTTTAAGATCAAGTTTTTCACCAATGTGTAACAGGTCGTATCGAGGTGCTCCGATTTGGATGAAACTTTCAGCGTTTGTTTGTCTTTACATGAGATTAACTCATGCCAAAATGGGCCCTTTACGACAAAGGGAAGTGGGGTAAATAGGGCATTGAAGTTTGAGGTTCAAAAACATTAAATATCTTAAAATTGCTCGCATTTCAGTAAAACTTCATCAATTTCAACTCTCTTAAATGCATACGAAAGGTCTTTTAAAGCACTTCAAAACGAGCTATAGACATCCAGGATTGGTTAAACTTTTTTCTTAGCTTGCAAATCACTGTTAAAAATGTATTTTTTAAACCTTAATATCTTTATGCAACAGCCTCCAACAAGTCCAACACCCATACTATTATAGGCCAAAAGTTGGAGAATTTCATGGACTACGCAATAACTTTTTGGTCAATCGCAGTTTTCTCATATTTTTCGATTTTTCTATAACAAACATTTTACAACGTTAGTTTTGCCCTATTCCATAGAGAAGGCACTTTTTGGTCTCAATTTTTCATATTCGGAATCCTTGGAAAATTTCACGTATGTTAGAAGTATTGGAGTTGTAAATTTGATTGAAAAAAAAAAAATCAATTTGGAATGAATTGAAATATTTTTTAACAATTTGTTGGATTAGGGGTAAAACAGGTTTTCGCCTACTTGATACAGCATTTGATGTATTGATCCAAGGGTAAACGAAATCTATTTCTTTTTTTTCAAAAATGTTTTATTTAATTAATTTTAAAATTAAATTTACAATTTCAATACTTGTAACTAACGTGAAATTTTCAAGGATTGAATATGTCAAAATTGAGTTTAAAACAAGACTAATTTTGAAGTGTAATGCAATTTGTTGCCTCATTTCTCATTGAATAATGCAGGATTTGCAAATATTCGCCATTAAGTTCAGAATTCGCAAAGTTTTTAGGTTCTAATATTTTCCCCATTTTCATTTATTGTTTCAGAAAGTTTCGCAGCAATCGCAGCTGCGATCTCAAATCGTCAGTTTGACAATCTGTGTGCTATTGTGTGACATAGACCATTTTGGTCGAAAATGAGTTAATGATGACGTTTTGCTGTGCCTAGCAAACGCTACACGATGCTTTAACCCGATTTTGGAAACTCGCTTCCGTTTCCCGGATATCGCAATACACACTTGTGACATAGACCAATTTATCATCAAAATGATTGTGCACACTTGTGACGTCATACATGTTACTGCAAAATATGAAACTATTTTCTTGTTTTTACAATTTCTGTACACACATGCTTTCTAAAGGCAATGCAATTTTTGACTTATTGCCATATACTGATTTAGCGATTGACCATTGATTGAGCTTATTTTAGTTTGTTATGGGAATTCTCGTGCTCTGTGACAGTTGTCAGTACAATTTTACTTTCGAAACACACTTGTGGCTAGTAGTTTTTGCATTTTTACTGTCATTTTTAACTGGTGTAACCGATTGATTGAAACTTGGATGTTTGTTAAGCGATAGTATACAACCGATTATTTCAAAGTTTCTGTTCATATAGTTTTTCGTTGTTTACCAACAAACTTTAAAAATCGATTTTCTTGAAAAAAGAGCTACAATGGTCGTTGTCACAAGATAGCAGCCAGTCATTCTCCGCCAACTCTCACAGCGATACCGACCCTCTTTCGATTGCGTGAGGCTTTGTCATAAGGATAATTTTGTCTCTGATCACGATCCGAGGTCCGTTTTTGATATCTCGTGCGGAGGGGCGGTTCGACCCTTAAATTTTGTTTATGCGAAAAAAATTATTTTCAATAATTTGCAACTGACGGTGATGAATGAAATTTGAGGTCAAAGGACTTTTATGTAAAATTAGACTACTTTGATTTGATGGCCTACTCAGAATTCAAAAACGTATTTTCATCGAAAAAAAACACTTAAACGTTTTTAAAATCTCATTTCCGTTACAGCTATAAATTTTGTATGTGTTTTTATAGGAGATTTAATGTACTTTCTTCCAATCTACATTGATTTTGGAAAGTCTTTTTTTCATTGAACAAAAGTTTTCATTTTAAAATTTATGTTTTTCTAACTTTGCAGGTTATTTTTGTGTAACAATGATCTACTAAAGTTGTAAGAACAGACAATTGCAAAAAATTGATACCCAGACATAAGGGTTTTTCTAAATCACGAGTTATCAACTGGATTTTCACGAAAAAAGTTTTGAAAAAGTTGGTCAATCATCGATCATGGCCGTTATTAGTCACCCACGACAGACACGGACGACAAACAAAGAAAACGCAAAAAGTAACTTTTTCAAAACTTTTCGTAAAATCACGGCGCTCGTGATGTTTATATTACAAACATATATCTATATATCAAATTTTTGTAATTGTCTGGCTACAACATTGTATATTACACTCTAAAAATAACTGCATTAAAAACACGAAATTTAAAATGAAAAAGTATTCTGGAAATGAAAAAATGACCCTTCTGGGTCAATGAATTCGAAGTATATTAAATTTCCCATAATGACATGTTCAAAAATTTTACAATCAAGTAACGAAAATGGGAGAATACATAAAACAAATCAAAAATTATTGAAAACACCTCTTTTTCACATGTTCCAAAAACTGAAGGGGTCATGCCCCTCCGTCACGAGATATCAAAAAAACGGACCTCGGTTCGTCGATCAGAGACAAAAGTTATCCCCATGACAAAGTTTCACGCAAATCGAAAGGGTCAAGGCAACTTTTTGATTTCATGAGTTGGTAGAAAATTACCAGCACACAACCGCAACGAATCGTTGATCGCTGAGGGTGATGGAAGAAGATAGGAAAAAAGGGCAGTCTAGTTTGAATTCAGGATGGCACATCGGTTCATCAGTGATTATATGCTGAAAATTCAAATTGATGTATGTTGAAAGAATCAAAAACTCACAGGATTCCAAATAACATGCACTTTAAAATAATGCAAAAGGCAGAATTATTTAATCCATACTAGAAATTTAAAAATACTGCCCTCGTCCTCCTCGTCCTTTTTCGCTTAGCCCAGTTACCGAACAAGTACTGTACAAAAAAAACTTGTTAATTCGTTTAATCATAATTACCATGCAGACCAACCAATCAACACACTAAAGCTTCAATCAATCCCAATTCATGCACATTATAGTTCATTCAAGCAATTCAAATCAATTCAAATAATAGTCACAGAGGTACAAATCTCTTCAATGTATTGCCTAACTATATCTGTCAGGTATGTCAGTAGTATACAACCGATTGTTCATTGATTCGACTGAACTTAATTCGATGAAACAACTCGTAACATCTGTTTGTCTATGAGTGACTGTGACTGCGCACTTCCTCAGCTCGTAAACAAACGTTCATCATTCAATCTCCAGGTCCAACCCAGCGCACATCTCAAGTGGTGGTGGTCATTGAACGGTATTTCCCGTTCCAAAATTTGGCCAGGTCCAAAATCAGCGACTCTCAAAATTGCGTACGTTTAAACTTCAAGACCTGAATCCACGTCTGAACCGCGAAAGTTCTGGCGAGATAAGAGCACAACCCACAGCGCTTCCTAGAATTTCGTTCAACCGTTATCATCCACTTTGACGATGGTGGTGAGGTAATTCAGTCGCTTCGCAATGTTGATCGCGATCGCAGCGTTGCTCGTTCTGGGCGGTTCCCACGCGTGTGAGCCGCCCCTCGCAAAGGCGCAGGTACGCTGTGGAGTTCCAAAGTTGGTTCTGGACGGAGCGGCGATACCGAGTCGGCCGTCCGAGGCGATTCGGGGCGAGTTTCCGTGGCACGCGGCGTTGTACCACGAGAACGGGGGGAGCTTTCGGTACTGCTGCGGAGGATCGCTGATCAGCGAGCGGTTCGTGCTGACGGCGGGTCACTGTGCGGTCAACCAGAACAACGGGTACCAGCTGGCGACGCGCAGGGTGAAGGTTCGGCTGGGTGGCCACGAGTTGAATGGGGGCGATGGTTGTGTCCAGGAGGTGGGAGTGAGGAAGATTCACGTTCATGAGGGTTTTAGTGAGAACGATCGGAAGCACGACTTGGCGTTGATTGAGTTGAGTGAGGCGGTGGTGTATACGAGGTGGGTTCTTCCGATATGCGTTGATTTGAGTGATTCGGAGGACAGTAACTTTTACCGACAGCACGGGAAGGTTCCAGGTTGGGGTTACACCGAGCTGGATGCGGTGTCGGACTGGCTCCGGATGACCGAGCTGCCGATCGTGAACTATACCACTTGTTTGGCGAGCAATCCAGGGGTGTTTGCGGAGACGATCTCGGAGGGTATGTTCTGCGCGGGGTACGCCAACGGAACGAGTGTTTGTAATGGAGACTCGGGTGGTGGATTGGTGACGTTTAGGCGGGATCATTGGGTCTTGCGAGGAGTGGTGTCTTTTACAAGTCTTCGAGAAGGTGAGCTAACGCTATGTGACAGTGAAGACTACGCGGGGTTCACTAAGGTGCGCTTCTACCGCAAGTGGTTGAAGAAGATTCTGAGTGAAGAGGAGCAGGTGGACACTCCTCAGGATTCAGGGGAAGATGAGCAGCTTGGGCCTTGCGGTGAACGTAAGATCAACAAACGGAGTCTGATTGTGAACGGTGTCCGGAGTTACGCTGGCGAGTGGCCGTGGCATGTGGCGATCTACGAGATTGAAGGTCGCTCCAAGCGGTACATCTGCGGTGGAACACTAATCAGCGATCAGTTCGTGATGACGGCTGCGCACTGCTTGGTGGATGAGAACCGTCAGCAGCGTACCGGTACGATCGTGGTTCAGCTGGGTCAGGATGACCTGTTTGAGAGTTCCGTTCACATGCGGGAGGTTCGTGTTAGTAAGGTTACGCCACATGAGGCATTCGATCCGGTGGCCAAGTCGAACGACATCGCACTGTTGGAGTTGTCGAGTACCGTGCTGTTCAACAACTACATCCAGCCAGCTTGTCTGCCCAAAAAGGACGACAGCTTGAACCTGTTGGGGGCGCTTGGGGCCATCATCGGCTGGGGATACCAGCAGCCATGGTCGTTCATGATCTCGAACACGTTGCAATCCGTACGGGTTCCAGTGGTCAACACGAGCAACTGCGCCACTGGGAAGGATTTTGGTGCGGAATTGGACGGAGTTCTGTGCATTGGGTCTGCAAATGGTTCCAACGCTTGCACCGGAGACTCCGGTGGTGGAATCATGTTCGAAAAAGATGGAGTGTGGACCGTGGGAGGAGTCATATCTGCGCTGGATACCGTGAATGGATTCTGCAATCCGGATGGGTTCTTGAAAGCAGCCAATACGGAACACTTTGTGAAGTGGGTTAAGAAAGTGGTAAGTCGGTATTCGTTGATTGGTAATCCCGAAACTGATAGCTGCTCTCCTTAGGTTAAGTCCACCCTCAAAAGCATATTCGGTGGCAAGGATCGCGTCATGTCCTTCCTCAAAACCGGCACCGACTACCCGACAACTGCCCGAAACGACGGTAAGTAGATTGAAGAATAATAAACGTCACTCCATCACAACTTCGCAACAGTCTCTAATCTTTTCACATCTTAACGCGCTCGGGAATCTTTTCATCCCCCCCCCCCCCTTCCTAATGATTGTTGTGAAAACTTTTCAAAAACTTCCCACCAACCTTCCAGTCTCCGGCACGCCCACCCCATATCCGGACGGGTCGTCGCACGTCCATCACCATCACCACCACTACTACTACGATCCGGTCACCCAGAGGACCCGTGGCCATCCCCACCACCGGCATCGGCACCACCACGACTGTAAACAAAAGGACGACAGCCGGTCCTCCTCCTCGGAGAGCAACGAAAGCGGCGACAGAACCGGCCTGAAGGCACCAATCAAAAAGCTGCTCAAGACGAAAAAGTGCCTCATCAAGGACTTGAAGGATACGCTGCTGTCGAAATTGTTCTAAGAGTGGAAAAAACTACCCACGAGGAGGCTTCATTAGCTCGGATGTTTGTGATAGTCGGTTGTTGTTGTTGTTGTTGGTTGTTTTCCTCTCAAGTGTTATGGAAAACATGACCCAATTTCGTAATTACCAGCAATCTCGTGAGTGTGTGTGTGTGATTAAATGACAGTTTGTCGGGTAAGAAAAGCTCAAGTGTGACACTTTATGGACAACTTGGCTCAAAGATGAGCTCAAGAACTGTAAGCCTAATGGACAGACAGCATAGATGTCGTAATACTCGTATATTTGTAAGATAATGCTCAATAAAATTGTTTTAATGTTCATATTTTTTCAATGAAATTATTTTTTGAATGGTTTTGCCCATGCTGAATCAGCCGATATTTGTTTTCTATGCTGTTTATTGAACTTAAATTTATTTATGATTACAACAGCCCACATAATTCATATTTTCATTCGTTTCTGATTATAATTTAATCGGAAAGAAAGAAAAATCCCAACAATCCTGCCTGAAGCACCGCCAATCAAAAACAGATTATCGACTACTGTATTGTGCTTCAGGCAATTCTCCCGAAGGAAAAAAATTTATTCATAAAATTTTCAACTTTTGAGCTGTTTCGATTATTCCATCCCTTTTTGTAACACAAAAGGAAAAAAGTGCTCTGATTTTCTCTTTCAGTACCCAACCCAGTGGACGTTTGACGACAGATGGTGACAAAATTATGAACTGAGTTAATAAAACCATGGCAAACGACGACGTTGCGTCTTTAAAGCATTAACCTGAAAAAGTGCAAAACCGGGACGGTCCAGCTGCATCTCAGCAGTGGTGGTCATAAAAGTAAGAACCCCTTTTTGTTTGACTTTAATTTGGAAGCTTGCGATAAATTTCCAGCTTTTATCGGACAAGTATGCGAGCTGTCCGGAGCCTGCGTTAAAACGAGACTTATCTCAAGCTGAATCGAAGGCCCAAAGTTTGTCCCGAGCAGGCAAATTTATGTTTCGCCAGCAGTGTCCAGGTTACAGCTGACTGCACTCAGGAAATTTAAGCCCAAGACAATCGAGGACTGCGTTTGAGCCTTTTGTTGGAGGGGAAGAAAAGTTTTAAATTGGCCATAAAATTTCATTGCGCAAGTTTTAGCACTTCTTCGACAGAGTTGACACCGAACCGAGTTGACGGCGATGACTTGGGACTTTTGAGAGCTTCTTGAGTGTTACAGAATGGGATATGACACGGTTCTGGCTGCTGACAAGGAAAGGAAATTGCACCAATTAAGAGTTGGAACGAGGGGGAAAGCGAGGGAAATTTAGCGCGCTTCCGAAAGTTGTCGATTGTTTGACTTTTTGTGCAGTTTCATGACAATGTTAGCAAAACGTTTGGATGAAACTTGAAAACTGTGAAATGTATGGTAATGATTTTTGTGAAATGTTTAGGTATTATATTTTTTCTTTATTCAAATTTCATGTGAGCAATTCTTTACCAAAACCAGTAACAGATTTTTTGTTTTGTATTGTTTGATTTGGCTCAAACATTGTAGGGGCCTTCCTTATGACCAAAGAAGCCATTTTGTTTCATGCATCGGATGATCTCTTCGAAAAAATATTTGAAAACTTTGGTTCACGTTTCAAAAGGCCGGAATATCAAATTTTATGACCTTTTGTAATGTAAGTCTTGAATATTAACTTTTCAAAATATTTTTTTCAGAGATAAAAATATTAAATTTTTTTGTTCTTGAAAATAGAATATTGGCAAAACAAAAAGGAAGAGGAAGTTGTGTTTGTGAGAATTTGAAAACTTAAACTACCCAACAATTTTTCTGTTTCTATTTCTTTTATCCGCTGTATCTCGGCAACCAGATGTCCAACATTCAATAATTCTTAGAAAATTTTAGGAAAAATTTCATGGAAATTTAGAAATAATATTTTTAGGAATGGACGCCTATGGACAATATTTAAAAAACTGTATTTTAATGATGAAATTAATTTAAAGTGGCTAAAGCTTGAAGATGACCCACTTTTTCAAAATTTCTGTTAGGGGTTGCATATTAGATTTTACATTTGAAACTCGTTAAACACAATCGTCAAGCAATAAATACTGTGATTTAGTTTTAAGATTTTCTATTTGTATCCTTTTCCTTACCCTGAACAGTTTTGTTTTTATTTATCCTTTTCTTGCCAAATTTATTGTTAGGATATCCAATTACATCAAAATGAACTACAGTCATGTCTTGGTTTAGCACCGCATATGAGGGATGCAAAAACGAGGGTGCATAAGTGAAGCACAGAGCTTATAGGATTTTGGCTATATTGGAGACATTGGCTATAATCGAATGAAACATCATGCAAACATCAAAAAAATTATTGCATGCTATCCACTGTAATTATAGTTACATGAAAATTTTCACTAAAATACGTATTTTTCCTATATTTTGAAAATGGGATTTTTTACTTTAAAAAACTCCGAAAAATTTGTTATTGCAATATGGGAATCAAATGATCGCGTTATAGTAATACATTTTGAATGTCATACAATTTTTTTTTGAAAATACTGAAAATTTTCTCAAAACTACATATTTTTGTAAAAATGCTCAAAATTTCACTCATATGGTCGGGACTTTTTCATACATTTGGATTGCAATAACAACATTTTTTATTTTTTTACAAAAATTTTCAAAAAATACTCAAATCTCAGTATTTCATAATATGGGTATCAAATAATCGATTTTTTTCATACATTTCCGAATGTAAAACCAACCAATTTTGAATATACTTAAAATTTTCACAAAACTAAAAAAAAACACTCAAAATTTCAGTTCTGTAACAATGTGATAAATTTTGAAACTTTGTAATTTGCAGCATATTTCAGAAAATACATAGTTTTGTGAAAATTTTAAGTATTTAAAAAAAATGTTATAGCTTTCGAAATTCATTAAAATACCTCGATCATACCCATATTATGAAAAACTGAAATTTTGAGCATTTTTCGTTGGGATTTCCTTTCCGACCCCTAAATACAGTCCACTCCGAAACACTGGCCAACCGTGACTAGTGCATAAACACGTAGTTTTGTAAAAAAATGAGTATTTTCAAAAAAATGTATAACAACTTTCAAAGTGCATGAAAAAATCAGATCGTTTGATATCCATATTGTAAAAAACTGAAATAATGAGTAATTTATTTGAAAATACGAAGTTTCGTGAAAATGTTGAATATTTTCAAAAAAATGATACTATATTCGAAATGTATGAAAAATCTCAATCATTTGACACCCAAATTGAAAAAAAACTGAAACTTTGAGTATTTTTTGGAAAATATGTAGTTTTGTGATTTTTCAAAATATTTTCAAAAAAAGTTGTTTTTAAATTCGGAATGTTTAAAAAAAATCCTGATCGGTTGATACCCACATTGTAAAAAAGTAAAATTTTGAGTTTTTTGTCAAATATACGTAGTTTTGTGAAAAATTTTAGCATTTAAAAAATATTACATTTGAAATGTATGAAAAATCTCGATCATTTGATACTTATTTTGCAAACACAATAATTTTGAGTATTTTTCCGAGAAATATTGCATTATACAGGAATACAGAAAAAATACGTATTTTTTTTTGAAATTTTTCATGTAATTATAAGTGCAATCGATACCTGACATCATCCCGATTTCAAAACACTATAACTTTTAATGCTGGCATGATTTTTCATACGATTATAGCCAATGTCTCCCATATAGCCAAAATCCCATAATCTCTGTGCTTCAGTTAAGCACTGGGCCGGGCTTAACCGAGGCAGCTGAACAAATTAAAACCGGAGCAGTGCAAAACCGAGACGTGCAAAACCAGGGCATGACTGTACAGAAAAAATCAGAGTTGAAAGGACCTCCAAAGCTCTATTCGGTTAATTTTAAATTTCAATTCAGTTTTATTGGTGAATAATCAAGATACAATAAGTGCTTTTGAGGTACATAACAGAGTTTTGGAGATCCTTTCAGCTGTGTGTTACATCATAATCCATTTTGGAACAATTTTTGCTTGTAAATAAAGGTGTCACCAAGAGTAAGAAAAATTGAAAAAAAAAACTAACTAAGATTGCAAGGTTCTATTCGGTTATAAGAAATAGCGAATTGATTATTTACAATTAAAATAAATTGGATTGAAAATTTAATAAGTCAAGTCATATCTTATGATTTGAGTAAAACTTGTTTTTTTTTTCAAAAAACAATTTTTTTTTCAAAGAATCATAATCTTGCCAAATTTGGTCCGTACTAGTTTAAAAATGAATTTAAATATAGTTTTAATTCGACCACGATTCTCCAGAAATTCTTCGTCGACGTGCCTTCCGATCAATTGTGATGTAGGAAAGGCTGCATTCATTAAAATGATTTTATATCATAAACTTAAAAATATATTCGACGGCGCGTCTTCCGATCATCGATGATACAGAAAGGACTTAATCCAGCAATACGACTTGCTATTCTCAAAAAAAAAAAAAAATAATACGTTTCTATCGAAAACTATAAAAGAGAACAACAAAAAAACTCATCGGCCAACGAACGCCCAAAAAACAATGAAAATAAGAAAAAGAACGAAAAAACAGGACTACTAAACCTTACGATTTTTGAGAATTTTTTGTAAAAATTATGTTCAATTTTTTTAAACTATGATTTTTTTACATTAAAAAATCATTTTTTAATTTATTGAATTGAATTGAAAGTTTTAATTGGAAGTTATAAAATTCAGTGAATTTCTTACAAGATACTTAACTTTTCGGAAGCAGCGATCTGACAGGCATGCACTTTCCCGAAGTCACCGCCAGAAGCGCCGTCAATGTTGTTTACGTGGGGTTTTTCAAAAAGTTGTATGAAACAAATTAAAAAAAATTATCTTAAAATTAATATTTTTTTAAGTTTTCATTATCTTTTGCTTATATATTTAAGTAAATGACAAGTATTAAGTACAGATTTCTTCATTTATTATTTATAAGACCGATAAACAAAGTTGTACTAGAACAACACGTAACATTGAACTAAAAAATAAATAAATTCAGTTCCTTGAAAAAAAAAATTAGCTTGGTAAGAGTCTTCCTGACTGATGGTTCAAATGCAATTACATTTTTAGAATACTCAGTTAATTTAACATTTAAACATAATTCAACCACGAGTTTGATCAACATATTTCGATGATTATTCATTGCATCCTTTTCTAAAATGGGATTTGCTAGACCTTCAAACCAGGTTGTTTCATTTAAAATTTTGGTTAGAATCGAATTTAACAATAGCTGATAATATTTTGGAACATTGAATTTAACATTTTTTCCCTACTAAAATTTTGAATTCCAATTTTACCAGTTAGCTACAAGTTATTTGAATATTAATTAAAGTTCAAATCTAGAGTTTTTTTTGATTAGGTCCTATAATCATATGAAAGACAATAGTTTATTGGTCCTTTCCAAAAAAAACTCTGGAAATCTGAAATTAAATGTCAATCGCTTGAAAAAAAACTTGGTGATTAAAAAAAAAGTTTTTATTTTTGCAATTCATGTGCATCTTTTTTTTTGTGCATACAACATTTTCAAAAACCTCGTTGCAAAAACTTGGTTCGATCTTGGTTCGATTTTGACTTCACTCGCTTTGTATGTGGATGACAGTCGTGACGTATCCGTGTTCGGAAGTCGAGTGTTTTGATGTTTCATACAAGTGCCCTTACAAAGTGTGTACAAAGTACACACTGCCGGTGGGTTAAATCACCTACAGCTGCAGAGTTGAAACCTCAAATCAGAAGCCAGATATCCATATATTAGACAGTAAGTAAGGTTCTATTCCAGATTTCTAGAACATAGAACTGGATAATTTTCGGGTAAATTTTGGCTGATTCAAGCGTGACTAATAACTTTCTTATAAATGTAGCATATATCTTGCAAAATCAACAATCCAATCATGAACATTTCGCACTCTACCAAACTGAAAATCAATGTAACACCTTCCAAATTCAAAAACATCCTTGATCTAAACTTGTTGCAGTGGTCCAGTCCTGTCCAAATAGATTGAAATTAACTCAGTTGAATAAATCACTACAAAAGTAGAAAAGACAGCATTGTTAAACTAGTTTATGGTAAGATAGTGGAAACCAAAGCCAATTTAATACAAAAATCTCATATAACAAATTGTATCCCTTTTTGCATCCCACAGCCAAAGTGGGTCTCATTCACTTTCCAGGCAAGCACATTCCTGTATTTGCTACCCAAAAAGCAAAATTTCAAATATACGAGAGTGTGTAGTGAACACAAACGTACACACACTCGCACCATAAAAATGTGAATTACACCCTCAATTTCCTTCCCTTCCCAGCGCCACCAGCCATGGAAAGCACTTCTGAGCAAAGCCATCATCTTTCTTCTGGAATAAAAGTGTACATTTATCATATCCTATTTTTTTCCTCTGCAGCTGCTTTTGCTGCCAGCACTGCACTTTATTGTAAACTCTGCCT
Organism: Culex quinquefasciatus; assembly: GCF_015732765.1. Taxonomy (NCBI): domain Eukaryota; kingdom Metazoa; phylum Arthropoda; class Insecta; order Diptera; family Culicidae; genus Culex; species Culex quinquefasciatus. The sequence goes on along the minus strand of NC_051863.1, from coordinate 122,260,227 downwards.
GCTTTCCCCGTCTAAAAATGTGACATTACACTGTTGAAAAAGTTTTGGTTTTTTGAAATTCCAACAATATTTTTTTCAGTGTTCAGTTTGCCTCTAGTTCCTCCCCACTCAAACTGGCGGTGCTGCCTCCAGCTTAGAACGAGGCCAAACTTGTCGAGTCCCTGGGAGCAGCATCCCTGGACCACTTTTCAGCCTCTCGCCTCACGGCCGGTTCGAATAGGCAAATCTGCCAACGAGGACGCTTTCACCGTGATTGCGAAAACCGGCAGCCATTCAGCTTGCCAGGGAAATGGCACAGAAACCTTGTTTTTCCTTTCGAGTCGTGGCGGTTTTTTTTCTTTCTCTGGCTGGTCGATTCTGGCTTTTTCAGGCTGGATCTACACTCTCAATGTCCCGTGAATTCCGGAGCTTTTCCGGAGCGCCCCGCGTGTGTTGGTGGTGTGATCTTCCCTTATTTTTTTGGGAGAGAATAAGAGAAATTTCTGTGTTATTTCTGTGGAATTGTGGGCTGAATGCACAGACACTCACAGGAACCTCACAGCAACCGCCAGTATTTGGGACGAGGAATATTAGAGCATAGGGGAAAGTGGGGCAAGTGTAACAAGCTAAGGAAATGCTCGTTATAACCCATTAAAAAGTTAAAAAATCTGTCGGATTTTATTATAATCATCTTTTTCTAGGTCTTGACTAAGACTTTGTAAGAAACAGTTTTTAAAAAATCCAGTTTTTTAATGTAAAAAAATGATTTTAAAATTTTTGATTTTCCGTACGTTCTACTCAGCTAGTGGGGCAAGACGAACAACCCGTTGGGGCAAGAGGAACAATGCATGAAAAAACATGTTAATTTGCTAACAATTGAACTGTAATCACTTAGATACATCAGATTAGAATGTATTTGAAAGGTTTCTTCCATTTTTAGATAAAATAATAATATTTTACTAAGAATTTTATCGTTTTTACGAAAAAATATTACTTCGATGATAAATAGTAAATTTTCAAATTATCACTTTATTTTGTATGGAAATTTTTTTAACAATTGTTTATCAATTTTTAAGTACTATCAAGTATTTATTTCCCAATAAAAAATGTTGTTGCAGCAATTCGCATTTTTTTCCATACTAAAAATCCATATGGTACACTTGCCCCACCTGAACAAGATTTTTTAAAAGCTCTCAACAAAAATAACCAAAAGTTAAATCATACTTCGTAATAGGTGCATGTCATTGGTAGGGACACTACTGATCTAGGAAAAATAGCATTTTGATAAAATGAGCTTTAAAACGAATCCTAAGCCTTATTTTGCAATTTCCAAATATTATAAGAAAACAAAGGTTTTGAAAAACTTCACTAAATCGCATGCCCCGTGGCGTTTACGTCGTTTTGGCGGTTATGTGGTAGTAGAATCAGCTAATTGCATTGCTAGCAACAATTCCTCATACTGGAAATAATCAAAATTGTAAAAATTACTGCCGTACGAGCAATTGTTCCTCTTGCCCCATATGGTCGTCTTGCCCCACCTTCCCCTAATAGGGGAAATTGGACATGGGCGTAGACAGGGATTTGAACTTGAAGGAGCTTTTATGTTTTAAAATGATTTTTTTAATTTTTTTTTTTTGCTCAGAGTTATTAAAAATTATTACAAATTCACCGTAAATCTATATTGCTTTATGACTCAAACGATAAATTAGTAATACTAGTAGCTTCATTTGAAGTTTCTACTTGACAGCCCTACTTCCCTGCTTGAGTTTACCCAGTTTTCACCACACCACTTCTACCCAGCAATGAAAAACGAGCAGCGAAAGAAAAGCAATTGCGGCTTTCCCAGCTCTTTTCGGTGTGCTGATTATACGTAAGAACTTTTCTCCTCGTCGACGAAATGAATGTTTGCTCGCAAATGAGATATGAGATCATCATCATTCTTCAGGCTGCTGTGGGTCCCAGATCTCCAAGAAGAAGAATCAGAGCAACTTCGAGTTCTACACTGGCTGCTAACTCTTCTAGATGATGAATAAAAAATGCAGACGATCTGCTATAGGATTACACCTGAGCTTGGCGCACATAGAGCAGCAAGGCTCTTAAATATTGGATTAATCCTGGGAGCTAACGAGAGTCTAGCGCCGGGACGACCCAGGTCAGCTTTCCCGGAGAGGAAATTTCTTCTGAGAGCCAGATAATCGGCCAGATATGAATATTTATTGGTAATGGATGCGGTCGGGAACAATTTGTTTGCCGTGCTCCTTCGGGTCAAGACCGGAGATGTATGAACGCAGAGAAGGGAATCCCGGGAACGGTTTTGGTTGAAATTGAAAATTGAAACAAACTGTTATGATACCGGTGGAATCAGCTGGCAGGGTTGCGCATGAATAAAGTATCAACTTTATGGGGAAGAGTCGATTTTGGTTGATGTGAAAGTTTAGATTTGGAATGGGAAAGTTGGGATGCTTTGCAAAGTCAAGTTGAGTTTGGTTTTTAATGATTTGAATATTGTATGTCAAATAACTAATATTTCCATGTTTCATGGGTTTGTCACAAATTATAAATCATAACTCTGACTCTGACTCTGACTCTGACTCTGACTCTGACTCTGACTCTGACTCTGACTCTGACTCTGATTCTGACTCTGACTCTGACTCTGACTCTGACTCTGACTCTGACTCTGACTCTGACTCTGACTCTGACTCTGACTCTGACTCTGACTCTGACTCTGACTCTGACTCTGACTCTGACTCTGACTCTGACTCTGACTCTGACTCTGACTCTGACTCTGACTCTGACTCTGACTCTGACTCTGACTCTGACTCTGACTCTGACTCTGACTCTGACTCTGACTCTGACTCTGACTCTGACTCTGACTCTGACTCTGACTCTGACTCTGACTCTGACTCTGACTCTGACTCTGACTCTGACTCTGACTCTGACTCTGACTCTGACTCTGACTCTGACTCTGACTCTGACTCTGACTCTGACTCTGACTCTGACTCTCAGACTTTGACTCTCAGACTCTGGCTCTCAGACTCTGACTCTCAGACTTGGACTCTCAGACTCTGGCTCTCAGACTCTGACTCTCAGACTTTGACTCTCAGACTTTGACTCTCGGACTCTGACTATCAGACTCTGACTCTCAGACACTGACTCTCAGACTCTGACTCTCAGACTCTGACTCTCAGATTCTAACTCTCAGACTTTGACTCTCAGACTTTGACTCTCAGACTCTGACTCTCAGACTCTGACTCTCAAACTCTGACTCTCAGACTTTGACTCTCAGACTTTGACTCTCAGACTCTGAGACGCTGATTCTAACAAACAACATTCAACTGACACAAACTAACGTTAAATTGTTTCATATTTCAAAAGCATTTCTAAACTTTGTTCAAACCTAAGAAGTAATATCCGCCTTCCTGCCTTCAATTTCGAAACTTTCCATCCCAGTCCATTACTGCAAAAGTGACAAAGGCTTCCAAATAATCCACCGGAAGTGCGATCGTTTGCATCCGGAGAAAGGGCCAGACCGTGAAAACTCCTCACGATCCAGGGGACAGATTTATGAGTCGGTCCTTTATCCTGTCCCACCGTGGCTTCTGGCCATAGATTCCCATCGTTGCCGCCTGGGAAGCTTCTGCAGCTGCAGCAAAACACCAAAGAGCAAATCTGGGTAGAAAACTTTCAACTCTTTGTGACCAAAAGAGGGGACACACAACTTTCTCCACACGTGGCAAGGAGGAGAAGCGGGAAGGAACACACGTGTCCTTGTTCCCAAACTGGTCACATCGACAATTGTGTGCCAACTGCTAAATAAATGCAATGTTGCGGAAAACTGGGGGAAAAGCTCTGGGAAGACAAAGTACCTGGAGGAAGACAGGGGAAGCGAGGTTAAGGTGGACCGATTCCAGTGCCAAATTTGTGTGGTTGTTTTGTAAAGTTGTTTGTGAGTTTGCTAGGCCACAAATTTTCCGGCAATCTGTGCCGGGGCTTGGTCGCTTTCCATCCTCCCTGCGTTTCTTGAACCCTGAAGGTATCAAGCTCTGTAATTGCGAAGTGTGTCACACTTTGTAACGAACTCGAGAAAAACTTTCCTGACCACAGAATTTCGTTTCGTTTTATTAATTGTGCCTTTTGACGTCTATTACTGGGCTGTTGTTATAACAAATTTGGCTATTTTTGTTCAGAGTTTAATGTTCAAACTGTTGATAGGGTTTAACTGGTGTCATCCCTCCGACGCGTGTCAATCAAAGTCACTTGATTAATCTCCAAAATAAATTTCCCAACTAGATCAAACTAGTGCAATATAAGTTTATCCATCAGGAAGCTTTAGTCGAGGAAAAAACTAGGCGAAACTATCAAATCCACTACGTAACCACAGTTTTGAAACTGTAAAACAAGTCGTCGCCGTCATGCTAACTTGTCGTGCGTGCATTTTGGGCCAAATTGAGTTAAGAAAGCCATATTGTGCAGCTCACAATGCCCTATCTTTTGACCTTCACATATCCCCAAAATTCGATTTCAATCCTGAGATATTCAACGAAATCCGAATAAACTCCGTGCATTTTTGTTACTTTACATATGAAAGTAGTTTCAATCTTGTCGTGCTATCTTGTCACTCTGGCCAAAGGCCAAAGGGATTTCGGGTCAGAACGCGTTTGACGCACGTACAAGTTAGACTACCGTAAACATTTGTAATTATAACTCGGGACTCCAGCAACCAACTTCAACCAAACTTCGGGACAATGCACATAATTGTCAGCCAAACAAAACGTGTTTGTTATTATTTACATTGCGTGCTTTCGTTTTTGTTTATTCAAGGTCAAACATCAAAACGTGTTTTTCTCGGACGTCGAAATGGCGGGTGTGACAAGAAAGCACGACGACGTCGAAGTAAAACTACGAACATACAAAAGTAGCGTTCTGGAATTTCGACAAACTCTTCCACCGCTAACGTGGTGGAAGCCGAAAGTTTAGTTTAGTTTGCTGATTGTAATTTTGTTAAACTTTTCCCAGTTAGGGGGTTCAGGCAGAATTCTAGCAGAGTTCTAGCAGAACTGGATATTCTAACAGAATCAGCTCTGCTAGAATATTACGTGCCACTATTATTTCAATTTGTTATTATTTTTCTCAAGTTAAATACTTCTTCTTACGTGTTTTATGTTCAGAATTTTCACATGTACTAATCATTATTCGTATGTTTTTGTGATTATTTTAGCAAGATTGCATTTTTCGTTTGTTGCTTGTTTTAACATTTGTCATTTTGACGTGACCTATATCCAGGGTTGCCAGATAAATCAGGGAATGTCAGATGTTTAAAGATTAATCATTTATTGTGCCAGCTTTTGACAGACTATGACTATTTACAAACTTCTTGAATTAATTCTTATTCTCCCAATTCATAATTGTTTCAATGACAGATTTTGCCAGATTTTGTATCAGTTCTTGACAAGATTTTGTTTTTTCAATTTTGATCTGGCAACTTTGACTATCCCCTTTAGGTAAAATAGGACATACCTATTTCACAACTTAATAAAAAAAATGAAAAACATAAATAAATTAATAAATTCCGAATTGAGCAACCCACTACATTTAAGTTAATCGTCTCATCTTTTTTTATTTGGATAAAACTTAATCCATGCATTCACTATGTCAAAAGTTGCCATTTTCATCATTAGTTTTTCAAACAATTTTGCGACCTGGTGGTATAAAATTGACATGTGAATATTGCAAGAATCTATAGCTTGAGAAATAATTTTCCGATCTTCTGGTATTTTCAGCGTAGTTTTATGTTATGATTAGAACAAAAGTAGTTTATGCAAGATGTTGCAAAAAAGGATTTTTTCAGTACGAGTCACAAATACGAGTGATGAAAAAAACAAGTTTTCAACGAGTTTTTTGAAACTCCGAAAAGCACTCCTTGAACAAATTGTAGCACGGTGTATTTTTCCGAGAACGTTAAGATGAAAAATTCGGCAAGTCTGATATTTGGCAACATGAAAGAAGGGCTCTTTCCTAACATTTTGCGGGGTCCGGCGAAATATTTCGTCGGGGTGGTCTAGAGCAACTATTTTTTTATTTTTTTCGATTTTATTGAATTTTTATTCACAAAAGTCGATAGAAATCGATGGGTTCATGTTCATATCCATCAAATTTCTTATGAATGTGCCTAAAGGGACTCTAAATTACATATTCTACCTCAAATCAAAATTTTCCAACCCAAATTTACCAGATTTTTACCTTTCTTTGAAATAACCCCAACATCCAAGGTGGAATCCTCAAAACGACCGAATAAAAAACTTTTCTTTGTACAATTTGTCATGAAAATACAGCAACAGATGACAAATTCGACCCAGACACAAATTCGACCTTAAACCATTGCTTAACTTAGAGTATTTAATTTAAAACCTATTTATTACCCAAAAGGTTCCCAACATTATTTTTTGACATTATTCCATGCATAGAGTCAATGAATCATTTGAATCAAAAAAATGTTGAAAAGCATAACTTTTCCAAATCAAACCATCCACATTAACGACCCCCGGGTCTTTTGTGGTCTCTATTGCAAGTTTCTGCTCGAACCTAGGAGTAAAGGCTTGAATGGGGAGAGCACCCAAACCTCTTTTACTCCAAGGAACCTTCCACCCCGGTGTTTGAACTGACGACCTTTGGATTGTGAGTCCAACCGCCGCCAGCGATTCCACCGGAGTAGGCTTGGTTTGGTGTGTTGTTTGTACTTATGACATTGAGACGACTCCTACACCTGGAATGACTTAACGGCCTAACAACCAAGGCCGGGACCGACATTTTACGTCCTCATCCGATGGAAGGTTGCAGCAGATGGGAATCGAACCCAGAATCATCCGCTTACAAAGCGGACAGCGTAACCATTCGGCCACGCACTGTCACACATAACTTTTCCAAACAAGTGCTAAAATGTTCAACTTTTCAGCATCCATTTCAGTGCTGAAAAGTAAAACTTTTCAGCATTTGTTTGAAAAGGGTCACTATTTGATTTTGTTATTTTTGGTAGAGAAAAGTAGGCTGTTTCGTCGTCCGAGAATGACAATAAAAGTAAGCAACTTCACGACGGAATCGCAAAAAAATTATCGGTTTTTGCCTTCCTCACCTTACTGAGGTTAGGCTATGAAATCACTCGGAAAATGAACTTTTATTTAGACCTCCTAGACCTACCTTCATTTGTACATATCGATTCAGAATCACCAGCTGAGCAAATGTCTGTGTGTTTGGCTGTATGTAGACATGTGTACCAAATCAATGTCACTGGAATATCTCGGCACAGGCTCAACTGATTTTGGCCGGAATGGTTTTAATCGATCCGTCTTAAAGTCCCCTAAGTTGCTATTTAAATTCATGCAGTTTTGTCATGTATTTAAAAAGTTATGTTAAAAAACTGTTTCATATTAAATTAAAATTATGGTAAAAAGGGTGTTTTTTTCATGAAACCCTCACATGTTATATATTTTTAGAAAGCATATGAGAAGACCTTTTAGGTGGAGTAAGAATTTTCAAGATCTGACTTACCTATCTTAAATTACAAGCAGTTTAAAAATGGTCTGAATTCACATAACCTCAACTGGTCGGGTCTGATCGCCACGAAAAGCCGTGTAGAGGAATGTCATTTTCCTCAAAGGCCGTGTCTGTATAATCTTGACAAAAAGTCTGTAGGTAGTCTGTTTTTTTACTCATCACTTATTTTTATTAGGACCTCTTAGGTGCTACGAACGTTAGGGAGATCCATAAACATGTGGACACTTTAGGGGTTGGAATCACTATAAATGAGAGGAAGGCACCAACCACCTAAAGGTGGATTAAATAACGTTTTTTATTTGACTTTTATCACTTCCGTGTTAAATTTTAAATAGGGTGAAACTTTGGATGTGAACAAGCCGCCTATCCCACACAACGCGAACTGTCACTAGAGCAAGTAGGATCAACTGTTTGTTTACAGTCAAGATTTCACCCTTTTGAAATGTTGAATTTTCGAAATAAATATTTTTTAACTCGAAAAAGTTCAACTTTTCAGCACCCATTTCACCCACCCACCCATATTGATGATGAGCAGAGTGGCAGGTTGGTCGGATTTGTTCCGGAGAAAAACGCGTAGTTTACTTCAATTAAACTGGAGACTTTATTGAACCGCGTGCTTTTTACAACAAATGACGCAACACACTTGTTGTTGTTGTTTTTCAGCTCTGAAAGCTGCGCTTGAGGTCGACAGGGGGTTTGTCCGACTAGGTCGACTCGATGACGACTACAGGGTTGTTCATCTTAACAATTGAAAGGTACTGATTTTCAAATCTGTTATTTTTGGTAGGGAAAACTAGGCCGTCTCGTTTCTCCAGAAGGAAAGAAAAAGTTAACAGTTTTACAGGAATTGCAAAAAAAAAATGTTTTCGATAAGTTGAAAAAAATCACGTTGAAGAATTAGTTAATGGGACTGCTGTCTGCTAATTGAAACACATTGAATCATTGTTATACGTTTAAAATTAACTCTACACTCTAATTCTTTTTTTTTCGAACACGCAAATTTGTATTCTTCGTCCCATTCGTCCCATTCACATGCGTTAACAACAACCTTAAAGCAATCGCTTCCCCCTCCCTCCCGTTATCAACTTCAAACACCTGCACTCCCTCAATTCACGCTAACAAATTAATTCAGTGACACGTTTCTGCGACGACAACGACGGCGTCGCATTCACTTTGCCACTCGTCGGCGTCCTCTCGAAAGTGAGACGTGACAAGTTCTTCTTTTTCCTCCCAGCCTCATCTTCAGCTTGGCACGCACGCACGATTATCTCACACTGCAGCAGCAGCAGCAGAACAAGATGGCCTCGTGAGACACGCGCGCGCCACGTGGAGAGGCCACAAATTGATATTGAGATGGCGAGGATGGCGAGTTGCCGCCGCCAAGTGCCGCCGGAACCAGACCAGTCACGCAACGCAGATCGTTCGCTGGCAGCTGCCAGCCCGGTAGATGGCGCCAGTTTTCCTTGCGAAAGTTTTGTCACGAAATTTCCCGTTCGGGTACGAATTGATTAACCCTCCTAATGTCAGATGTTTGTTAGTTGAACTACACTTTTGATGTTTCATCTTTAAAAAATAATAGTATATTTTCAGTTTACAAAAGAAAACAAACAAACGTATAGATGTTATCCTCCAGAGTCACATACGTTGTTTGTGCCATTTGTCACGGTTCTTTACGCCAAATTAACTCTTGACTGCCAACAACAGATGGAAATGAGAACCGACGAGTATATGTTCATCTGATTAAGTTCGATACTCTGTGGTGTGTCGTGGTGCAAGGTTGCATTTTTGAAGATTTATTTTATTGTTACTTTTATTAATTCATTTCCTATTCCAAACTACTAATCAACAATATTTTCTTCTCGTTTCAGGTAATTTTGGCACATTTTGAACAATGCAGTCTTAAAATTAGGTAATACAGCTTGTTAAATGATACAGGAGATAAGTCAAATTTTTCATTCAATGAATATACAATTTTATTCAATGAGTTGATGGTATCTTAAAACGGGAATAGGTTTGAGATTTTTCCGCAAAATGAAGAGTACAAATTAAACACGTACGGAATGGTGTGGAATCAAACTGACCGCGTTACATAAGTGTCTAAAGTACTTCAAGAAGAAGATTTCATAAAATTTTGAAATCTAATCTAATCTGATCTAATCTAATCAAATACTAGCGCAGCCAATCTTTCGAAGCGATCCTGGAGAGTGCCTTAGGTTAGATTACGCTTAGCACTCTTCTTGTCATTTATTAACATCCATAGTGCGCCCATTACATTAGAATGCATTGAAACATCACAAGCGTTAAAGGGGCGAGGCCTACTGCGTAAAGTTGTATCGCAGAGACATGGTTCGTTTGAAGTGGGTTGAGTTTGAGCACAGAGTGTACGAACAACAACACAATTCTGAATTGACAGGGGAGGAAGAAGCGTGGGGACACACCACCATACGCTCCGAGATTTGGTTGTATTTGTTGGGAGCACTACCCGGGCAGACGGTAATAACAAAATCAATAATATTTCAATAACAAATCCTGTAAAAATAACAAAAAGTGTTATTATTTTATCCTGAACTTCAACTTCAAGAAGAAAAATAATAACAGTTTCTGATAAAATAACAAAATTTGGTATTGAAGTGATATTATATTGAAAATGTTATTTGAATAACACGCTAATAAGAGGAAAATGTTATGCATTTCAAAAACTCTCCTAATAACAAAATTTGTTATTCGTTCGGTGTACTGACTTAGAAATAAAATTACCATAAATCGCACAAATGGAAAAGTTTCTATAGGGGTACCAACACAGCAAAAAAAGTAGTAAAGTGCCTGCATGTAATACACCTGCATGTATTTTATTTTGTGTAATATTACATGCTTATTTGATCCCCAATCCTTAAAATAAAAACTAACACCCATTACTACTTAAACGTGTAATATTTGCTGTACATTCGATACAATATTCAACGCAACCTTGTACACAAGTTTTACTGTCAATTTTCGTGTAAAATTATCGACGAATTCATTTAGCCGACTTTGACAGATCTCATAAAATCCCAGTGCCATCAGTTTCCTTCTGTCAGGTGCATCGCGATAGACAAATCCAGCGAAAGCTCAACGCTGCTTTTTGATGGTGAGAGATTTGACAGCTCCCATACTAAATGTCTCGATTTTCATACTTTTTGTTAATTTTCTTTAAAAATAAAATACTTAACATATGAAAACTATATATTTTGGTGCCCAAAATTCCTGCTGAATCGAATGGTGTACTTATCTCGATTGCAAATTTTTCGAACAGTTTTTATTTTAATAATATTCTAGACACATTTTGTGCACCTATTCAATCAATACTCTTATCATAAATAATCATTTTATTGCTTAAAAATTGAGTTTTCCTGAGCTCCCATATTCAAATACATGGAAGCTGTCATTTCTAACACCATTGGCCACCTAGCGGCCATTTCAAACTGAATTCGTCTATCGTATTTCGAGTTGCCCGAAATGGTGAGTGAGAGCGGTGAGAGCTAAACACCCGCAGGAGTGAGCCTCATACCCGGTTCTAATCTGTCGGACAAAACACGACTGGTCTTCGGAGCGTCGATCTGAACCGGCGGACTCGGTACGTGACATCTAAACACCCGCAGACAGCCGCTGACGGTCGTTGCCGGTGGAAATGCCCAGATTGTCAACTCGCGGAAGCCATTCATCGACTCTTCCAAAGGTAAATATGATCACCAACACCAAAACCCTCGCGAAGCCTTGCTCAGAACTGACAACTAAACAACCGCAGGAGTGAATTCTCCCAACCTCCAGGCCGTGCATCATACCCGGTTCAAATCTTCCGGACACAACACAAACGGGCTTCGGAGCGTCCTCCTGAAACCGGCGAACTCGGTACGTGACAGCTAAACACCTGCAGACGGACGCCAAAGGTAAAAATGATCAACAAAAACAAAAACACCTCGCGCAAACTTCAAAACGACCTTTTTCTTTGTTTTTTTTTTCTTAGAGTTTCAACCGCGAGACGGAGTAAGTTCTCCCAACCTCCAGGCCGTGCATCAGTCCCGGTTCAAATCTTCCGGACACAACACGAACGGGCTTCGGAGCGTCCTCCTGAAACCGGCGAACTCGGTACGTGACAGCTAAACACCTGCAGACGGACGCCAAAGGTAAATATGATCACCAACACCAAAACCCTCGCGAGGCCTTGCTCAGAACTGACAACTAAACAACCGCAGAAGTAAATTCCCCAACCTCCATCATCGTGCATCATACCCGGTTCAAATCTGCTGGACAAAACTTGACCGGGAAGATGAGCTCCCGGTGGGCTTCCGACTAAGCTGCAACGTCGTCGGGATGTGGACTTCCCCCGGAAGCTGCACGCTCATCTCCCCGAAGCAGTCCATCGGCGCCGCATGGTGTCGAACGAAGATAAGTTCCCAGTGGGCTTCCGGCCAAGCTGCAACGTCGTCGGGACGTGGACTTGCCCCGGAAGCTGCACGCTCGGCGTTGAAACGTAACAAATCATGTATGTGCACAAGCAAAAAAGTGATGATTGACGTTTTCCTTGCCTCTTCTCCATCTTTTACATTAATCTCTAATCATTCTCTCTTATTTATTTGCATTTTATTTCTCAGAATTGCACCACTATCGAAACAAGTTGGCCATGTTGACTTCAAGGCGCGAAATAGTCGGAAGCTGGACATCTTCCCAAAGCAGTCCATCGGCGCCGCATGGTGTCCAATGAAGGTTAGCTCGCGGTGAGCTTCCAGCCAAGCTGGAACGTCGTCGAGATGAGGACTTCGCGCCTCCCCGTCGGAGACTGCTCGATCAAAATATCCAGGTATCCAGGACGAGTGAAAAAGTGAAACTTTTTAACGACCTCTTAAGAAGAAAAATGCTCATTCAGTTGGATTAATGTCGGTGGGCATAGATTTCTTCGAAATGCATTGTATTGTTGTGGTAATAAAACTGTTTTTTTTTAGCATTTTATTTTGCTTGTTTTTATTTACATTGACGACTTTGACATGATAACCAATTCGATACCTATCCCTGGTTTCAAAATAAGGATTTGTGTAATATTACACGTTTTTTTGTACATACATGTGTGTAATTTTAAGTGTTTATTTTGACCAAGGTGATGTGCATGCTTTTGCATGCGATTTTACCATCGGATTTTTTGCTGTGAAGACCGCCCGATCTCCGACCTCAAGAAGGACCTCTCGGGTGCTGGAATAACGCCGCGTGACATAAAAGTGCTCTCGCGGAAGACTACAGTCACAGGTACACACACACTGTACCTGTTGTACTTCGACCGCGGCACCGTCAAAATTCAAGACCTGCGGCGAACTAAGGCGTTGGACGGGTTTTGGGTAAACTGGCGGTTCTACTCAAAGAACCCGTCGGACGCAGCACAATGCCACCGTTGCCAGAAATTCGGCCACGGCTCGCGGAACTGCAACCTCCCGCCCCGCTGTGTGAAGTGCGGTGAATCACACCTCTCTGAGGCGTGTGCACTGCCATGCAAAGCGGACTTGGGGGACAAGGCAGAGCAAACGAAGGCGCGCATCAAGTGCGCCAACTGCGGAGGTAACCATACCAGCAACTACCGTGGATGCAGCGCACGGAAAAACTACCTCGAGGAGCAGGAAAAGAGGAAGAAGAAAGCAGCAGCGTCCCACCCTCCTCAACGAAGTACGAGCGAAACCGTGCCGGCAGCTGGTCATCGTACGGTTCCAGCGGACAACTCAGCGTTCCCTCCTGGATGGGGGCGATCGTTCGCCAGCGTGGTCGCTGCTGGCAGTGGCAATACGGCCCAGCAAGAAGTTACCGGAGAAGATCTCTTTACCCTGCCAGAGTTCTTTGCTCTCGCAGGGGAGATGATGACGCGGTTTCGGACCTGCCGTAACAAGGCGGAACAATTCCTGGCCCTTGGGGAGCTGATGATCAAGCACATCTATAAAGGATAAAAAACTGTGATCTAGTTCTAAGCTTTTTCTATTTCTATCCCCTTTCCCTTGCAATTTTAGTAAGTTTTTTTTTATTTTTTCTTACTCTTGGTGACACCTTTATTTACAAGCAATAATTGTTCCAAAATGGATTATGATGTAACACACAGCTGTAAGGAACTCCAAAACTCTGTTATGTACCTCAAAAGAACTTATTGTATCTTGATTATTCACCAATAAAACCGAATTGAAAATTGAATTGAAAAGTTTCTAAGTGTCCATAACACAATCTGTTATTATTTTTTCTTTTGTTAAATATGTTTAGATATTTGGGATAATTTTGACCAATTTCGTCAGGGTCATAATTTTGGCCATGCAATGGGGTCCTTAAGCTAAAATTATTCTAAAAAGTTGAAATTTTCAAAGTTGATTTTTTTAATTATTCGATATACCCCCTAAGAGACTTTGCTAAAATTGGCTAGAACTATGGGATAGTTTTGACCAATTTCGTCGGGATCATTATTTTGGCCATGAAATGGGGTCCTTAAGCTAAAATTATTCTGAAAAGTTGAAATTTTGAAACTTGATTTTTTTTATTATTTGATATACCTTCTAAAGGACTTTGTTAAAAATGATAAAATTAACTTTTGAAAGTTCTTTTTTTTTTAATTTTGTTATATTCCCTAACGGCATTGATTTATTTATTGAGAATTTTTGAAGTGTGAATAACAAAAACTGTTATTATTTTCACAGAGCCAGGAAGTCGGAGCTGACGTTGAAGTTCGAGCTGGAGTGAGACCTCGGAGACTGCATCGGATTCAGCAAATTTTCAGCAACTTTTACTTGGAGTCGGAATCTGTGAAGTCGGGTATTTTTAGAGAGCTGAAGTCGTCGTTGACGTCATATCCTGCATCCAGAGTTGGAGTTGTCTTCAAAGTATGGATTCAAAGTCGCTTGGAGGTACCCGACTCTGCAGCCCTGACTAGTACAGAGGAGTTATGGCAACTGCAGGTTTATTTGCAAACGGCAAATAAACCAAACAATAACAATAACCAGTTCAATAACATCCTCTCCGCACAAAATAACAAATCTTGTTATTCCTTCATGATTCCTTCTGTGTTATTGGTTTGTTATTGCAATAACAACATAATAACAGTTTAAGTTATTCTTCGAATAAATCTTTGTCATTGATTTTTGTTATTTTAACAACTAATCCGATCATCCTAATAACATAGTTCGATCTTCTCACAATATCAAAAACTGACCTTCCCAAGTTATTTCCGTCTGCTCGGGTGGTTTATCAAAAATATTCAAATGCTTTGTTGAAATAAACTTTACAATTTTGCAAATAATTGTGATCTAATCGTTTTAATTAAGCATAGGGAAGAATAAGCATAAGTGAATTGTGATTTAATCGTTTTAAGTGAATCGGATCGAAACAAAATTGATTCATAAAAATATTTTTTCCCTACAAATTACAAATTAAACTAGAAAATAAACATAACATTTCAATGGTTTGAATTGCAACAACAAAAGTTTCCAAAATAAATTTTAAATGAATGTGTTGCATTGTTTTCATAAGTTAATGTTAAGATTTGACACCACATTATGAACAATCCTTGTCATTTCTACTTTTAAGGATGAATTAAGAAAAATAAACTTGAATATTTAAACATGAATTTGATACAGAATTCCGACAAACAACAAATCCGATGAAATCCTTACTGTTGCTATCCTTAACCATACCATTAAACACCATAATTCATTTTCTCTCCAGTTGAGTTATTCCTTCGCTCAAATGAGCATCCTTAAAAGTGCCTCAAGGGCACATTCTTTGTGGGGGATTTTTCCTACAACTCCAACCTCATAGTTCAGTGTTCTATCCCTAAGGGTACTACATCACCGTTTCACCATGTAATGCAGCAGAGCACAAGTTGCAATATTTGTTCAGAAAAGTGTTGCGCCGGTCAAACCAACATGAGCCGATTCTGTAAAGGCAGTGTTGCACTCTTTCATCACCTCGTGCTTTCAAATCCAATGCGAGATGCCAGGGAGTACGCCTCAACCATTCAGTCTGCCGCAGAATCCAATCTCGGGTTCATCCTTCTGCGAAACTCTCCAAAGACTGGATGGGAAGGAGAAGAACATTGCTTTATCCTTAACCGCCCGAGCATGGGTAAATAACAAGGGAAATGCGTTATAATACCTTTCTCTGGTATCAATACCAAATTTTGGTATTCCTGAACCCTTTAAAATTTGTCTTAAGGATTATGCAAGAGCAAAATGTGCTATCATACCAATTTAAGGTATTGTTTTGATATTGCAAAATTGCAGAATTTTCAAATGGTCGAACACCACATTTTGGTATTCTTTTGGTATTACAGAATTTTATCAAATTCCTCTGAAACTGTGGGAAAATTTTGACCAATTTTGACAAAATAATTATTTTTGCGCTAAAATGATGCATCAAAGCGAATGCCTTCATTGAAAACCGGAAATTTCAAACTTGATTTTAAACATTTTTGATATACCCCCTAAAGAAAAGACTTGAAACTGTGGAAAATTTTCTAAGTCAGGATGGCACATTTTGGTATTATTTTGGTATTAAAAGATTTCATCAAATTCCTTTGAAACTATGGGAAAATTTGACCAATTTTGACAAAATAATAAATTTTGCGCTAAAATGATGTCTCAAAGCGAATGCCTTCTTTGAAAACCGGAAATTTCAAACTTGATTTTAAACATTTTTGATATACCCCCTAAAGAAATTACTTAAAATTGTGGAAAATTTTCAAAGTCAGGATGCCATTTTGGTATTATTTTGGTATTGAAAGGTTTAATCAAATTCCTCTGAAACTATGGAATTTTTTTTATAAATTTTGACGAGATAATTAATTTTTATTTGACTTGAAACTCAAAAATGTAAAAGCTGATTTTAATATATTTTTGATCTATCTTCTAAGATTTAAAAAAACGTTGAAATTTCTCTAAGTTGGAATAACCAAATACTTTGAAAAACGAGTTAATCAACAGATCATTCAATTTTGGTGAATTTCAATCCTTATTTTTCAATCTTGTTATTTTTTAGAATCTTCAAGAACTTCAAGCACAGGCCGTTTATCAATGACAAATGTACCGTAAACTGGGGTGACTTTGATAGCCCGGGGTGACTTTGATAGGTTTTCAAAATGCCCATCAAATTAATATCTAAACATTTTTGAGAATTATGAGTATGCAAGCATTAAGGGACAGCTTATTAACGAACATATAAGCAAAAATGTGACTGTTATATTGGATGTATCAAAATTAGTCGCCAAATCAAATTTCTATCAATGTCACCCCGGGCTATCAAAGTCACCCCAGTTTACGGTATTCGATGTGGTGAAGAATATCACTAAGAACAACATGGAATCATCAGGTGAGTAGATTTGGCTGATCATTTCCGATTTTTCACTAACGGCACCTGTTGCACTCAAAATGGTATGAAAATATCAAATTTTGGTATATCTTGTGCGACCAAAATGTGCTCTTGGTTGTCCAGTAATAGATGGTAAAATACCATGAAATCAAACCAAAATCATGTATGTGGAAGACCACAGGAATACCAAAATATGATTTTCCAAGGGCGTGGGAATACCTAAAAATAAAACCATGGCAATACCAAGTTTTGGTATTCAAGCAATGTTCAAAAATACAGAAGAACTCAACTTGGTATTGAAATGGTTTTATTTTGAGGTATTATTTTACCCTTGGAATAACATTGTTTGGCATTTTTGTGCCCTTCCACATACACGACTTTGGTATGATTTCATGGTATTTTACCATCTATTACTGGGCAACCAAGGGCACATTTTGGTCTCTGTTATTTGTCCAAGTAATACCAAAATTTGGTATTCTCGTGTTATTTACCCCTGCTCGGGCGTTTGCTTTTTCTTCTCAGAAAAACACCACCGGATAAGTCCGGTGTTGCATCAGTTGTGCAGTGCTGCCAGCAAAGTTTTCTCTTTCGTTCAATTTAATCCCGCACAGTACAATGTGTACAAAAGTGTATTTACTGCTGAGAGCTGCCATTGCAGAGGCCATCGCCGGTGGAGGGATTCCCCAGGACTTTGTTTGACCTGGCATGGAAGTGGCCACTGGGTGTGCTTTGTAGGCAAAATGTAACGAGTTATCCAGGTCCGACTTTATTGGTTTTGACATGACGGATAGCTGTTTTAGAAGCTTCATCCATTTGCCATGTAAGAGTTTTCATCACATATTGCAATCACAAAAGGGGTGTTTTGCAAGTATATTTAAGGATTTGTGATACAAAAGAACAACCACATTCAACAAAGATGTGTTTTGTTGAAAACCGCTGGTCTCAGCTGGCAAAACGGCTTCTTCAAACAACCAAAAGAAAAAAATGCCCAAATTATCTCGCCAGACTTTCCCCCTTGAGGACGGTTCCGATGGTACTTTGTCACGTCAACACGCACTTCATTTCGAGTTTTTTTTTTCTTCCTCTTTTGGCCTTGT
Source organism: Culex quinquefasciatus (assembly GCF_015732765.1). Taxonomy (NCBI): domain Eukaryota; kingdom Metazoa; phylum Arthropoda; class Insecta; order Diptera; family Culicidae; genus Culex; species Culex quinquefasciatus. The sequence goes on along the minus strand of NC_051863.1, from coordinate 122,242,240 downwards.
GCCCGGGTTGATTGGCAGCACTGCTTCCGCTGAACGCGTACTGCCAAAGCAACATCCAATGTAAGGAAAATTGCACATCACGAAAAGACTATTTGTTTGTGAGACACACACTCAGGCTCATTTTGTTGATATATCCAAAGCACAGGCAGTTGCTTATCGGTGGGATGAGGAACTGAGGCAGAGTTGGCAGCCCTGCCAGGAGAGAACGGTTTTTGCCAACTTACCACATGGTGACAGCACGCTATGGTGCTAAATACTGCTCTTTATGATGGAGTCATGGTTCCTTTGGGAAAATTAAAATTTGCTAGCAGGACTAATTTTCCTGCAATTTTCTTTTCAATAGAGTTTAGGGTTTAGGCCTCTTTCGGTTGGTTCATTGCAAAACAAAATGTAAAAATACATATTGAAACATGTGTTTTACACCTTCTGAAAAAAGTCTGTTATCATAAGAAAAACAAATTCAAAGTCCTAATCCACACCCAATTATCTCCCAGAGGAGACTCCGATTGTGCAATCATCCTCCTATCGAGAGGAACCCAACTCAACCGACAAACCAACGGGAAACGATGACAGCAGCTCCCGATGGGACCACTACCGAGCCCGTTGGTTTGTTTGGGTACACAATCTTGTTTTTCTTACTAGATCAACTGGCGTCAACCCCTTTTTGGGAGCTGTTTTTGTGTTGTTTTGAGATACGGTTGGTTGGGAAAGAAAATATTCCCTTTGCTCGATTAAACCGGGATTTTCAGATAATTTGATTGGAGGATTTAAATCGTATCGATTTAATTAAAGCTTATTAACATTTCCAGCTTTTCCAGCACTTGATAGCTCGCCCACACATGACAACCGAAAATTTATAACCCTCCTATTAACCTTGAACAACCCGTCGACCGTCGGCAAGGTTTCCCGACTGGCCTTGGCATAATCCTTCGGCTGAGTCTGCTTCCTGCTCCCCCGGCCCCCCTCTGGGGTGGCTCATATATCACATATAATGAACACTGCATTATACAAGGCTCACACATAAACGACAGTTTGGGGCAGGACCAAGAATTCGAGTTGAAAACAAAACCGGTACGGAGTAGGAATTCGGAGTGTACGGAAATAAATCTTTAAAAAAAATTATTTGTTTTGTCTTGTTGTTGAAAATAGAAAAGTTCAATAACATATTTAAATTCTTCAATTAAAATTAATATAAACATTCTCACAAATTCCACCTAGTTGTGATGATCACGACTGTAGTATTGAGTGCGGACAGACATAGACAGCTGCGAGAAAATCAATACCATTATATTTGGTTAAGTGCAGACCTACCACAATTCTGCAGTGACGTTTTCATAGTGCACTTCCTCGACCTTGAGTTGAATGTAAAACTCTGAAGAAGAAAAAAAGTTATTGAAAAAAAAATTTTTGTTTGAATTTTGGTTTTTTTTTTCACAGCTTGTAGGCAAAAATATTTCTTTAAACTTGACTTTTCAACAAGTTTTGGGACTTTAAATGACTTTTTTCACATTAAGGCCGTTGCAAATATTTTTCATTTTTTTTTAATTTGCATAAAAACTTTTTTTCCCATTATAAAACTAAAAAAATTACTCTATAGCAGTGTTCCCAGAAAAAAAGACCCCTGATCCACAAGCGGAAAATGGTTTTTTGAGTTTTTTCAAGCATTTGTGCCAATATTTTGATTTTTGGCATGTTAAAGAGAACCAAAACTTGGATGAAATTGTGTCTGAAAATTTGATTTTTCAAAAATATTCGAAATGTATTCAGTTGAAACCCCTTTTCAGAAGCTAGTATTCGAAGTCAAAGTGGTTTTCAAATGCTTTTTTTTTTTTCAAAATTTCACAATCAAAACTTGACAATTCTGAAACGCGTGTCTTGGTTTTCTACTCGGTGAACCTCGTTGGATAAATGTACGACTCGTGCTGAAAAAATCCTCTTTTTGCAACTTGTTGCATAAACTACAATTTGCAATTCAACTGTGAAACTGTCAACTTTTCCTGTCCTTCTGAAGAAACGAAACAGCCTACTTTTTCCTACCAAAAATAAATGAATGGTAAATTAATACCTTTCAATACCAGTGCTGAAAAGAAGAACTAGAAATTGGTGCTGAAAAGTTGAACTTTTCATAACAAGTATCGAAAAGTAGAATTTTTCAGTATTTTTAGTTTTAAACGGTGAATTTACTAAACACATGAATGTCTGACATATCATTCAGTTAAAGAATTGTTGTAAGTAACTCGTTGCAAAACTTGAATTTTTAAGCACTCGTCGTATTTATTCAACTCGGTAAACCTCGTTGGATAAATGTACAACTCGTGCTGAAAAAATCATTTATTGCTACTTGTTGCATAAACTACTATTTCGAAACTTTTTCGGGTAGATTTCTAATTATTCCAAGAATATATATTTAAAAAATCAGAAAATACAGAAAATACAAACATCCGTTATACCCCAGAGCTCAAGAGATGACATTTTTCGTTTTCCGCAAAAATTTCAAAAATATAAATTATATGAAGGAAAAAAGTTTGTCAAAATTGAGTTTTAGAGATAAAAACGTTACTTAATCCACCGTTATGTGGTTGGTGCCATCCTCACATTCGTTAGAAAGGTCATTTAATTACCTATCCAAAGATAGGTCGCATGATATATTTGGACAACATTTTCATCAAAATATCTCCAAAAAGTGTATAAATAACACCTAAGTGCTTATAACTTTGGTAGGGTTGTCAGATTTTGAATGTTTTTAAACGCGTTGGAAAGGTCTTTTGATTACCTATCCAACGACAGGTCGCATGATAGATCCGGACATCGTTTTATCATGATATCTGAGATCCGGCTTCCAAAAAGTACATGAATTACACTTAAGTGCTAACAAATTTTGATAGGGTTGTCAGATCTTCAATGTATTGGTCGTGCTGGAAAGGTCTTTCAAATACCTTTCTAAAAATGTATAATATGCCAGTTTTTCTTACAAAAACCACCCTTTTTAACAATCTTCCGGACTTTTGTTAAAATTGTTTTTTAGCATAACTTTTGAAGTACTTACAAATCAGTTTAGCCAATGTCAAGATAATCGAGTGATAATTTTATGATCAACATCCCACCACACACACAGACATTTGCTCTGAATTTGATTCTGAGTCGATAGGTATACATGAAGGTGGATCTAGGAGGTCTAATTGAGAAGTTCAGTTTTCGAGTGATTTTATAGCCTTTCCTCAGTAAGGTGAGGAAGGCAAAACCAATAAAAAATAGGTATTTTTTTGCGTATGATATTTTTTTTTATTATTTGCATACCACTGTTGTATGAACAGTCTCCAAATTTATATGGACACAAATTTATATTGAAGAAAACATTATGATGCAAATGACTTATTTGGACCTAAGGAAACTATGGGCAATGTTTCATCCAAACCAAAAAATAAAAACGAAATATAAATTCTAAAATTCTGCAATTTTTTTTCATATTTCATATTTATGATAAATACGCCTCTATGCGGGCTTCGATCTAAAAAATCGACCAATTTTCGATCTTTAAAAAGCATTGGGAAGAAGAACTCCTAGAGTCAGTGTTGAAAATTCGACGACTATGATTAATTTTGCGATTAATCGCTGCCTGATACACCTCACGAATAAGACTGCTGAGAATAATCTTTATTCTCGAATTACCACGACTAGCTGTCATTTGTCGCGTCGCGTGTCGATGATTATAACAACCCATGACTGCTGGTGTTAAATGGGGAAAATTATAATCAGATCGCAGCAAGTTGACGACTAATGGCCTATCTACAATCACTTAGCTTAGAAAATTTCACTTAGCTTAGGAATTTGAATCAATGGAAATGAATCTGAGTTTCTACAATGGAAAAGTAACCAAATTAGAAACTGACGTTTGGTTTGGAAAATTTCAAAATCTACGGTAAGTTGACGTTTCCATATCAAAGGTAAACAAACAACTGCATAGCAACGTATATCAGTCCAGCAAGTTTTTTAAGTTGATTGTGGATGACGAACGTAAGTTGCAGACTTTCCTAAGTAACTACTTTACTTAGATGTTCTAAGCTAAGTGATTGTAGATAGGCCATAAACCCAATCATTCAAATTTTTACTCGTCTCTGCCACAGCCAGCGATCAAGTGTCAGTCGGGAAAGAAGATGCAATCGTTATTCGCTCGAAGTGATTTTTTTTTCAACCTTGCCTAGAGTATAAGAAAATTTTATGGCTGGAAGTGTGATTTGTGTTATGTGACTTTGCCATATTTAAAAAAATGTAATTTTTTCTGGGGTTAACTTTTGTTGTGTTTCATAATTTTTTCTATATAATATTTTCTAAGACTATGCCTCTAAGCATCTCTGAACAATTTAAATTATAATGAATAAAAATTAAAAAAGGTTCTGTAAAAACATGAATAAACTAAATAGACCAAAGAAAATAAGAGGTCATTAGCCAAATACTATCAGAAACATACAAAAAATAAACAAGATACATGCAAATACTAAAAAAGAAACAAGAAAAACAAGAAACAAGAAAAATAAAAGTTTTCGAAAAAAAAGTGCAGTAAAGAGTTGAAAATGATTTTTTAAGAAATACACTTTGGAAAGTAGAAAAAAAGTTTTATTTATCAAAAAATCATATTACCTGGTGGTTTTATTCACACTATCGCTTAGCTCAAAAGCTTAAGGGGTTACATACATGTAAATCGGCAAAAATGTTAAAGGTTGGCTTGAGCACCCACCTATTTTTTTTCAAAACCTGTTTTCATACATTTTACATTTTACATTATACATTTTATCTTTAAACAAAACAAAGGAGAATGGGCAGATTTGTATGGGAGCTGGTCCAAGGATGTACACGAATGGGACGAACTTTATTCGAAAGATCTCGCCGAGACATGAAAAAAAGTCTTCTGGACGAGCTCTCTAAACCCCGGGGTTCAAAAGTTACAAGTTGCTGAAGTTTGAGTATTTTGGGTAAAAATATACAAAAAATCGTATTTTTGCTATTTCTAAAATCACTCATAAAATCCTTATTTTATTATGGATCTCGATCATCTTGACTTCATTCGACGCGTATCATCAAAAACTATAAGTTCTGATAAGTTTTGACATGACTTCTCTTGTCTTTATACGTTTGAACCGTTTGTGCAAGAGGCTTATCATAGAAACAAGTCGAGTTAGTATGGAAGGCTACAGTGCATTGTTGTAACAACTTATTGAGATGTTCTAGGTCGTCCAAGATTTCTTGGAGTTTAGACCGGTGGGTCTACCGCCGTAAGAAGCAAGAGGTCGGTGATTTTTTACCACTGATTATAACCGCATAGCTTCAGTGAGTATGGTGAGTCCTAGGATGACCCAGGACATTTCAAAACATTAATAAAGTAGTCTATTATACTCACTGAAGTTATGCGGTTATGATCAGGGGTCAAAAATCATTGACCTCTTGCTTGTTACGGTGGTAGACCTACAGATCTAAACTCCAGGGAGTCCTAGGATGACACTGGACATTTTAAAACATTAATAAGGTAGTCTACTATACTCACTAAAGCTATGCAGTTATGATCAGTGGTAACAAATAACTGACCTCTTGCTTGTTACGGCGGTAGACCCACCGGTCTTAACTCCAAGGAGTTCTTGGATGACCCAAAACATCTCAAGAAGTTGTTACAACAATGCACTATAGCCTTCCATACTCACTGAAGCAGTCTGGGCAGTCTTGGTTCTATATTAAGCCTCTTGCACAAACTGTTCAAACGGATAGAAACAAGAGAAGTCATGTTTCAATCATGCTAAAACATATCAGAACTTATAGTTTTTGCTGATACGCGTCGAATGAAGTCATGATGATCGAGATCCATAATAAAATAAGGATTTTATTAGTGATTTTAGAAATAGCAAAAATTCGATTTTTTTTGTACATTTTAACCCAAAATACTCAAACTTCAACAACTTGTAACTTTTGAACCCCGGGGTTTAGAGAGTTCGTCCAGAAGACTTTTTTTCATGTCTCGGCGAGATCTTTCGAATAAAGTTTGTCCCGTTCGTGTACATCGTTGGACCAAATCTGCCCATTATCCTTTGAAGACATTTGGTTGTATCATTGCCGAGATACAGCTATTTGAAGTTAGCAGTTTCAAAAAACGGGTGCCAAGATATCTCAAGACTGCTTCGACCAAATCGGCTCAAAATTTTGGTGAAAACTCGTTAAACCAGTCCCGTGTGCATGACGAAGGCTGATTTTCAAAAAGTTTATTTAAAAAATAAATAAAAATATTTTTCTTTTTTTCATGTAAAAAATCGCCATTTTTTGATTTTAGTATTTTTTTAAATTCATAATTTCAAAATCGGGCTTCGTCATGCACACGGGATATGTCTTGGGAGTGTTCACCCAAAATTTCAGCCAATTTGGTCCGTCCCATCTCGAGATATCTTGGCACCCGTAAATCAACTTGGTGTTCAGAGAAAAACGCTCAGAAAGTTAGACAGTTTGCTTTACGCATGGCAAAATTCTGAGCTTAAATCGTCTCTAACTCAGTTAAATCAAGAAATATCTTCATGAAACTTTCAAGAGTGATTGAAAATAATCTTTAAAGTGGATTTAATAAATTTTCTGTAATATGAAATTATGTGGTTTTCTACATGTATGTAACCCCTTAATGTTTAAGCTTTCTTAAGCTTATATAAATTTAAAAATATATAAAATATTGATTGGGTGAATTTGAATGAATGAACGATAGCTTTATTATATAAGAATATTTTTTTAAAGCTAAAGTAAACCTTCCAGTAAAAATGTTAGCTTGAGCCTCGAGTCCATTAAGCCTTGAACTTGAGATTAAATTCTCTCAACTTTAGTAGGAAACATTCTCAAAGAATGAAAATTCATACAAGAAAATGTGTTTGGAATTTATTTGTGCAGATTGCACCTTTGAAACAAAAATAAACATCTGCATACCTTAAAAAAAAGGAAAAAATCCTACTCAATGAACTACACAATGCACGAAGTGCAGACTTTAAAATGTCGAATTAATGCTTGGCCAAAACAATCTACATACATTTTGGATCGATCGAAACAACAAAGTCAAGAGCTTTTTAGCCTCCACTCTTTGCATTCTTAAGAATGCTGCCAGCTTTCTTTCCAAAGGCCAGTCTCAAGTGTATGTATGCAAAGCTGGCACGACGAACTGCTGCCGTTGCATCCACTTTGCCGACCTGATTTTCTCAGGGAGAAAAAAAAAATAGACTAACTAACCAACTGGTAGCTGACCTCGACCGACAACGAATCGAGCTCCAGTCATGTGTAGCTTTGGTGCTGCTCTTCAGGAAACCGCCGGAATTGTTTCCGAACATGCAGTTTGTTTTCGCCGCACACTTTATTTCTAGGTTAAGTTTGAACTTGTTTGGGAAATTGGAGAGGGGCGGATTTGGTTGCAGGGATTGGGGGGGGGGGGCAAGTGGGGGCAACACCAGGGAAAATAAATAACTTCAAGTCGAACTGTGTGAACAGCAGCAGCAGCAGAAGGCGAGCAAAGTCCGGATTGGGAAAAGCTTTTCATCAGTTATGCAGCAGATCGAACTGAGCCCCACACGAACCCGACTTGAGCTTGGACTGCGATGGAGTGCACCCGTGGGGAAATGAATAAGGAATTCAAAGAATAAATAAACATGAACGCAGCAGCAGTGGTCGACGTGAGGGATTATTAAAATTGCAGGGGGTGAATTTTCCACAAACAGGGTATGAAAAGGAAAGTGTGTCAGCTAGGAGCTGTTTTGATTATGCAAATTCTGCCTGGTCGAAAACAAGTTTGTTTGTTGGTCATCCGGGAAAGTTTTGCGGGATGCATTTCCTGACGGGTGTTAAAACTTTGCTAACACGACAAACTTTAATTGAGTTCACTTAGCAATGTTAATATCAGAGTTGTTCTTATTTGACTTTTTAACCGCCGAATTCTTTGTTCAGCGTTTGTTATGGTTTATAATCAGTGAAAAAAATTTCACAATACTTTTATTTTATTTTTTTGACATTGGAAATCAAAAGCATATTTGCTAAGCTAGGCCGATGCATTTTTTGCATTTTTTTAAGTTTATGTCCCTCGGCTCTGGCCAAAGGTGGGGGGGGGGCAAAAAATAAAATAAAATTGAAATTACAAGCCTAGGTTTCATCATTTGGATGAAAAAAGTGTTTTAAAATGTATTTTACTGGCGTACAGTTGCTTTCCAATCATTAGTTTTGAAAAAATCGAGGTATCGACGAAATTTGTTGGGCTGTACATTGGTATTTCATGGAAATTTGAAATGTTTTCAATGGAGTTCAAACATGCTAAATATGATTATAAACGCGGAAAATGCAATTTAACTGGTTTTCAGTTGATTAAACTTCAATTTTCATTAAAATTTTGAAGTTTCTCGAAAAAAAAATTGTCTGCCCCCTATTCAGGTGACATAAACTTTGCAAAATATTTGCAACGGCCTAACCGTCACTTAAAAACTCAACGCTATTCTGGTTACGTATAGAAATCTCTCCAACCAATGCTCACATTAAAATAATGTATGTTATTTTACACAAAAAAAATGTAAATTTGGAAGCTGTAATTTTGGAAGGTTGAATATTACCTCTTTTATGATGTAATTTTACCTCAATTTAGACTGAAAAAGTGACATTACACCAGAAAAGTGGTAAAATTACACATTTCCAGAGGTAAAATTACACCTTTTTTCTGACATAAAAGATGTACCCCTTCTCAGATGTAATATTACCATGATTTTTTTTCTGTGTATGTAGAAGCATGAGGAAGCGATTGGTGAAATTCTCATTGGTGGCCAATGAAAGCAATGGGAGATTTTGCCCAATTTGGACCATATTTCCCCCTTTTCATCCGTTTTTTGGAATATCTTGAATTAACATAGTTTTTCACAGTTTAAAAGTATGCTTTTTATGTCATATTTACGAAAAATAAATTTTTGACATTCTCTTTTGCGGCAAGGGATGAAAAGGGCCCATTTTGCCCCATTTACCCTTCTTTTGAAAGATTTGTTTTTAATTTCTCAAATTGCTGTGGTTTTCTTCTGATTCAAATTATGTTATTTTATGTAGAAAATCTCAAGGAATCATAAAAATCAGAAATAAAACATTGCAACTTCATTTAATGTTTAAATTTAACTTTTAGATTTTTCTCTGTCTTCGTAAATTTTTCTTTTCAAATATAAAAAAAATCTGATTAATAAACTATGTGAAATTTTGATTTTTTGAATTTTTCGTAACATTGTTAGGCCGTTGCAAATATTTTTCAAAGTTAATGTCACGCCCTCCCTCCCCATCCTCTTCAAAATTGGTTCGAAAAATCAGGGGGCAAAAAAATATTTTTTCAAAAAACATTCAAATTTCAATGGAAATAGAAGACTTATCAACTAAAAACAATCTGAAATTAATTTTCTGCATTTATAATCATGTTTAGCATGTTTGGGCTCGTTTAAAAATATTTAGAATTTTTATGATAGATCCGCAAAAAAAAAAATTCTCGAAAAAAAAGTTCGTCAAAACTTAGAAATTTTTGAAACTTATTATTGCACAACAACTGGACAGATATGCATTTTAAAACACTTTTTTGCCTTCTTCACTGAGGTAAAGCTATAATCCTGCTCTAAAATCGAAAACTGAACAAATGTCTGTGTGTATGTGTGTGATCAACAAACTAGCTCATGTTTCTTGGCACCTGTTGCATTCGACTTAGTTTAGGGTCCCAAAGATCGAGTTTTATACAGATTGAAGTTTCGATTACTAGTTCAAAAGTTATGTATAAAAATGTGTTTTCACATATATCCTTAAATTAATGTTGCTTTCCTTTGCCACAAAATCCATAAACATAAAATGTCTATGCAAATAGAAGGGCAATCAGTTGAAAATAATCGAAAATATATGTTTTGCTTTGATTCACATTTTTCATTCGATTTGCATGGATCTGGAAATTATTTTTTCTCATAAACATATAACTTAAAAGTACCTTCGTCAGGGGTGTCACTGAGTCTGCAAAGTGAGATTGGGTCATACAAATTTCAACACTTGTGTATGAACCAATAGGGTGTAATATGGTTGTATGGAAAAAATTAAAGTTGTCCAAATTTAGTGAGCACAGCACTTTTTCAGTTTCTATTGGGGTACTCAACAACTCCTCAAAGTTTGGGACCGATTGGTTTAGTCCTCACTTTGCGCAAAGCGATTCAATTTTCCATATAAATTTGTATGGAGAAAACCATTTTTTTGGATTTTGATATTTATTAAATCCACGTTTCATGCTATATCAAAACCGGACTTATATTCGGATGCTCTGGAATCTGCTCTACAACTTTCCAGAAGAGAGTATGGTGCTAGCTTGCCCCTAAAAAAAGATACGGCGTGATCAAAACTCGTCTAAAACGTGTTTTTTTGCTCGAAAATCACGTATTAGACGAGTTTTGAGGGCGCTATATCTTCTTTCAGGAGCAAGTTAGCACCATAGTCTCTTCGGCAAAGTTGTAGAGCACCTTACAGAGCATCCGAATATGAGTCCGGTTTTGATATGGTATGAAACGTCGAATTGTTAAATATCAAAATCCTAAAAAATGGGTTTCTCCATACAAATTTATATGGAAAATTGAATCGCTTTGCGCAAAGTGAGGACTAAACCAATCGGTCCCAAACTTTGGTGAGTTGTTTAGGACCCCAAAAGGAACTGAAAAAGTGCTGTGCTGAAAAATCGATTTTGATATTACACCCTAATGACCCAATAGGGTGTAATATCAAAATCGATTTTCCAGCAAAGCATTTTTTCGGTTCCTTTTGGGGTCCTAAGCAACACCCCAACGTTTGGGAATGATTGGTTTAGTCCTCACTTTGCGCAAAGCGATTAAATTTTCCATATAAATTTGTATGGGAATTTTTTTTTGAATTATAATATTTTAAAAATCCAGGTTTCACGCTGTACTTAATCCGGGTTCATATTCGAATACTCTAAAAGATGCTCTACAACTTTCCCGAAGAGAGTATGGTGCTAACTTGCCCCTGAAGGAAGATACAGCGTCCTCAAAACTCGTCTAAAACGTGATTTTCGAGCAAAAACACGTTTTAGACGAGTTTTGAACACGCTGTATCTTTTTATAGGAGCAAGTTAGCACCATACTCTCTTGGGGAAAATTGTAGAGCATATTTCAGAGTATTCGAATATGAATTCGGTTTAAGTACAGCGTGATGCGTGAAATTTATAAATATCAAAATCCAAAAAAATGGTTTTCCAAATACAAATTCCCATAGAAAATTGAATCGCTTTGCGCAAAGTGAGGACTAAACCAATCGTTCCCAAACTTTGGTAAGTTGTTTAGGACCACAAAAGGAACTTTAAAGTTGCTGTGCTCATTAGATTTGGACAATTTTATTTTTTTCCATACAACCATATTACACCCTAATGACCCAATCTCATCCCTAGACCCAATAACACTCCTGATGACAGTAGATGCATCCTTTAAAATAGAAAATTTCAGCAAAATTGTAACTCTACTATGCTTTTAATGAAAATAATGGACTTTCATTCCTTCCTATGTATTCAACTGAAGACGTGCGACACAAACTTAATAAATATTTTCAACCTCTTTTCTTCAAAAGACAATGGTTAGTTCTGGTGCATTTAACTAAATCTTCGGGTTGACTGTATTAAGGGATTTTCTCCGGGTGATCGAAATTACTTTTGGATTTCAGTTTTCCTACCAATTTGGTAACTTTCACTCTCCCCTCATATCCTCCAGTTTTATTTCAAGCAATTTTGAAAACTCAGCATTTTTCCAGCGATCCCGAAAAATGAAAATCACCACACGTCACCTGTCAGCAGCAGCGGCCACGGTTTTTTGGCGGAAAAAAGTTAATTTTGCCACCACCACCAACCTAGCCGCAACCACCATTAAGGTGTCGACCATCAGCCCAACAAACAGCCAAACATCAGCCAGCCAGAAGAGCGTGTTGATTGATGATTATGATGATGCATTTTCACACGGTTTTCTCCCACCCATCGCCGGTGGGTGTTACTTATTGGTGCTTTGTGGGGCACTCTCTCCCAACCCACCCTGTGGCGACGCCTAACCAAATAACTTTATCGTCCGGAATTGTGCGGTTGTGTGTGTGTGTGTCTGTTCTCGTTTTTCTCATTAAGGATTCTTTTTTTGCTTCGACTCACTTTTCCAAACATTTTCCTGCTGCAGCCTACACCTACCTCCCACCTCATTCTGGGGAGAGTGGTTTTGTGGGTGGAGTAAGAAGCTACTTCTGGCTGGCTGGTTGGCTGCGGGTACGGTGAACAAATTATTCAACCTGGCGTTTCCATTGGCTTTTCGTTGCGGAGAGGCATGGAAAAGAGTGGCAAAGGGGGTGGGGAAAGAAAACCTCATCAACTTGCTGCTTGTGCTGGTGCATTGGTTCTGTGTGAACGGGACCGTTAACGAGACACGTAGATGATGAATCTGCACTTCAATATCTCGGTTTAAACTTTTAATGTCATTTTTTTTGCAAGATGAAATACTTGAAATCTCCAAAATGTTTTTGAAAAGATAAGTAAACATATTGTTAAAAAATGTTCATTTCGGCAAAGAATCTTTACATCGGAAATTGGTTAATTTTTCTTTTTTATCCTTTTTATTTCCATTCATGTAGACAAAAAATGCAACAAAAAAGTAATTTTCTGAATGGTTTGGTGTCAGAAATAAAATAATACGCAAACAAATTTTGACATTTTGATTATTTTTAACCAGAAATCCAATTTCCCAAAATCTATTTTTTTAATTATTATTTTTTTTAAACTTTAAGGGCACAAAAAAAATAATAACAAGCCATGGTCTCAACATTTAAATGAAAAAAAGTGTTTTAAAGTGCATTTAACACACGCAACTGGACAGGTGCAATCATTAGTTTTCAAAATATACAAGCATTTAAAAGAATTTTTTTTCGGGGGAAAATTTTTTTTTGCGGTGCTATACATTGGACTTCCACAAAAAAATATATCGGTTCCAGACATGCTAAATATGATGATAAACGCAGGAAAATGCATTTCTATTTGTTTTCAGTTGGTTAGACTTCTTTTTCCATTGAAATTTTGAAGTTTTTTTTTTAAATATTTTTTTGCCCCCTGATTTTTTGAACCGATTTTGAAGGGGAGGGGCGACATAAACTTGGAACAAAAATTGCAACGGCCTTGTTGAAAAACAATAAAAAAATTTACAACAAATTTTTTGACTTCAGTTTTTAATGTACAATTTAATTTGAAATCAAAAAGTGCTCAACAGATTTTTTGAGAAAGTGCACCGTTTTCAAGTTTTAAGATTTTTCAAAATGCTTATGTCTAAAATTATTCATTTCAGAATATATTTTTTTCGAGAAGCTTAATTTATCGAAAATGAAATAAATGTCCTAGAAACATTGAAGATGGGACCACTGCTCACCGAAACACAGTGAATTTAAGAAAAATAAACAAGAAATTCTAGTTTTTTCAGTCAAATACAAACATCTTTTTATTTTTTAGCAACAATATCTCAAAATCTTATTCTGGTCCTAATTTCATTGAAACATTTTTTAATTTTTCTGATCCCTTCGAAAAATATATTCTGGAATCAACTCTCGCATTTCAAATAGGCGCAATATTGAATATTACAATTATGCCTAACAACTTACCATCAACTTTTTTAAAGACACCAATCCGATCAGACAATCATCACTAAAGTGCAATGCTCTGAGAATTTGGACAAAGAAATAGTTTTTTTAATGGATGAAACTTTGAATGTCCAGTTTCCTTGATCAAAAAATCTCTTTGCAGTTTTTTTCTATATAAAAATCTGTAACTTGAAAAAAAATTCATAATCGATTTGATGTCTTTGGCAAAGTTGTTTGAATTGCTTAGGACTTTTCAGTAAAAAAATATAACAGTCTTTAAATAAAGGATGTTTTAATTAAAAATTTTACACACAAAAATGGATAGCGAGACATAATAATTTTTCAAACATTTATGTTCCAGATATGTTTTAGATGACAAAAATTTCTTTCGCATGTGCTGACAATTATTCGAAAAAATAACATGATTTTGTCCAAGGGGTTTCCAGCATCAAGGATTACTGACCAGTCTGAATGGAATTACCAGGATTACTGGCAATATGTCACTGATTACTTTGATTTCCCAGAATTACTTCTGATTACCAGAAACCACACAGATTTGCTCAAAATTTATAAAAATAACTTGGAATTACGGCCTAGCTTCCAGCATATTGAGAAAAGTCTTTTGAATTAGATCGACTGACAGCTGTCAAACGCACAAAAACCACGTGCTTGGAAATAATGCGTCCATCCCCGGAAAATTCCCGGATTTAAAAAACCGGGATTTCCGAATCCCGAGAGTTTTTATATCTTGTACGGGGAATTTCTCGGAATTAAAAAAAAATCTAATTTTGGCCTGAAAATTTTATTAGCGTTACAATTTGAAATCAGCATATATTAGGAATCATTTGTTTTATAAGGAAATTTTTTTAAAGATTCGCAAAATGTCTAGCGCCTTTAGCTTATTTTCTAATTAATTTTATTTTTAAATGATTGTATAATATACAGTCAGTAAAAACAAGTACAGTAAAAATATTGTTAAAAATAAATAGAAAATAGCAACTGTTTAAGCCGTTATTTTTACAAAATTATTTATGGTGTTTTGATTTATATGATTGATTTTGGTTAAAACAAAACAGAACAATACAATTTGTACTCCGATTTCTGAATTTATTGCTCTCTTATCTTCTCTCCTTATTCAGACTGTACCCCAGATTTTTCCAGTTGGCGGTTGTTACTTGAAGATAATTTGCAAAATATTTTTTATTTGAAACATGCAAATCTAAAGATATCTAAAATTTTACATAAATTGGTACCATTTTTGTTTTTTAGACAGCTTGAACAAAAAAATGTTATGCTGTTTTAGTTATGTCACATTGAATTAAATAAAAAATAAATATTTATAAGATACTTATTAAATTTTATACTTATGTCTGTTTTTTTTATTAAATTTGAATTAGTAATTGTGGTGCAAAATACAAAGCACAACAATGGACAAATAAAAATCAAAAAGCATTCTGCAGATTTCCCATTACAGAATTACTAGTAGTTATTTGACTTAATGGGAAATACATGATTTACTGAGTAACTATGGAATTACACGAATTACTATGGAATTACTAGGTAATTCCGAAATTACAATGGAATTACTAGGTAATTCCAGAATTACAGGAATTACTGCAGAATTGCGGAGTAATACTAAAATAATGAATTACTTACTCAAAATGCGAATGATTCCGTACTAGCTAAAGCTAAATAGAAATAAAAAAAAAAAAATGGTTTCTTACATGAAAATTAATAGGCAATATATTGAATTATAAAAGGATTATCGAAATTATCTTTTTACCGTAATTTTTTTATTATATTATTATTTTCTGAAGTGTGTTTTCACACAAAAGAATCGTGGAATTACCAGGATTAGGGAGCGGCCGTGGCTGACTGGTTACGATGTTCGCTTTGTAAGCGAATGGTTCTGGGTTCGATGCCCATCTGCTCCCAACGAGAATGTTAAGAACGCCTAAATTTGAAATGATGAATATGAACGAAAAATCAAAGTCGCTCGAGGCGGGGTTCGATCCTCCGTCCTTTGGATTGGTAGGCAAAAATGCTAACCACTAGGCCATGACGACTTGGTGAGCGTGGACTGGAATTAGTAATACTGTTACAGAGAGCGAGTTGTGGCGCTATAACCACGGCAAATAGTGTCCAGGGCATTCGTGGAAATACAATGTCCCATCCCAGAGGGTCCCGGAGTACCAAACCTTCTTAGCATGGTGCTCCCAACGAATACAACCAAATCTCGGAGCGTATGGTGGTGTGTCCCCACGCTTCTTCCTCTCCTGTCGATTCAGAATTGTGTTGCTGTTCGAACGCTCAGTGCTCAAACTCAACCCAATTACGGATCATCTCTGCGATACGGCTTTACGCAGTAGGCCTGGCCGCTTTAACGCTTGTGATGTTTCAATGCATTTTCAATGCAATGGCGCACTACAAGTGTTAATAAATGACAAGAAGAGTGCTAGGCGTCATCTAACCTAAGGCACTCTCCAGGATCCCTTCGAAAGATTGGTTGCGCTAGGGTCTGATTAGATTAGATTAGATTAGAAGAATCGTGGAATTACCAGGATTACTGGGATTATTAGGAATTACCAGGATTACTCTGGAATTACTCAGTAAATACGGAATTACAGAATTACTAGCTCAAACTCCGAGTAATTCCGGATTAGTGACCAGTCTGACACGATGCTGGAAACCGCTTGATTTTGTCCATTAAAGCTTATTTCTTTCCAATATATCCTTATATTTTTCAAATGTATAAATTTACATTAAAAACTATGTAACATAACCATTACTTTTTGAACTTTTTGACGGTTTGGTGTCTTCGGCAAAGTTGTAGGTATGGATAAGGACCACACTGAAAAAAAAATTATGCACGGTTATTTTTTTTTGTAGTTTTTAATTTCACTTTTTGTCACTAAAACTTGCCTTGCAAAAAACACTATTGTTGATTTTGTTTTATTTTCTGAATTATTTTAGGGGACATCAAATCCTAACTTTTCAGAAATTTCCAGAATAGGCAAAAATCTTTGTTCGAGTTATGAATTTCTTGATTTTTTTAAATCGTAATATCGGTCGCAAAATTTTTGGAACTTTATTTTTCGATGCAAATACGAATTTGCAATCAAAAAGTTCTTGAAATTTTGATAGAAGGCACCATTTCCAAGTTAAGGCAATCTTTAGGTAACTTTTTTGAAAATTGTTGCAGTTATTAAATTTTTAAAATTAATGCTCATGTCTGCCTCTTTGTAAGCGGATGATTCTGGGTTCGATTCCCATCTGCCTCAACCTTCCATCGGATGAGGAAGTAAAATGTCGGTCCCGGCCTTGGTTGTTAGGCCGTTAAGTCATTCCAGGTGTAGGAGTTGTCTCCATGCCATAAGTACAAACAACACACCAAACCAAGCCTACTCCGGTGGAATCACTGGCGGCGGTTGGACTCGCAATCCAAAGGTCGTCAGTTCAAACACTGGGGTGGAAGGTTTTTTGGAGTAAAAATAGGTTTGGGCGCTCTCCCCATTCAAGCCTTCGGACTCCTAGGTTCGAGCAGAAACTTGCAATAGAGACCACAAAAGACCCGGGGGTCGTTAATGTGGATGGTTTGATTTGATTGTCTGCTCCTCCTTGAAAAAAAAAAATTTATGAAAAGCTGTGACAATTCTCTAAATTTTAATTTTTTGGACTTTCATGATACGACCCTTATTTGCTGAGATATTGCCATCAACATCAAATCAAACCATCCACATTAACGACCCCCGGGTCTTTTGTGGTCTCTATTGCAAGTTTCTGCTCGAACCTAGAAGTCCAATGGCTTGAATGCGGAGAGCGCCCAAACCTATTTTTACTCCAAAAAACCTTTCTCTCTAGGGTTTCAACTGACGATCTTTGGATTGCGAGTCCAACCGCAATCAGGTTTAGTTGGTGTGTTGTTTGTACTGATAGCGTGGAGACGACACCTACTCTAGGAATTACTTTACGGCCTATCAATATCCAAGGCCGGGATCGACGTTTTACTTCCCCATCCGATGGAAGATTGGAGCTTCCGCTTACTAAGCGGACAGATTAACCATTCGGCCAAGCCTGCTACCTATATTGCCTGATTTTGCTTTGCAAAGATTTAAAAACAGGAATATTTATATTTTTTTAATCTCACCCAAACAACCATTTTTTTCTAATGTCGATATAATAGCAATTAATGGTCTAAACCAAGACTAACAAACGCATCCTGACTTTCCTGGAATCCAAAAAAATTATTTTCCCCATACAAATTTATATGGAAAATTGAATCGCTTTGCGCAAAGTGAGGACTAAACCAATCGGTCCCAAACTTTGGGGAGTTGTTTAGGACCCCAAAAGGAACTGAAAAAAGTGCTGTGCTGGAAAATCGATTTTGATATTACACCCTAATGCATCCCTCCCAAACCTTTGAAAAAGAAATTCCAACAAAACCTCCCATTAAAAAGCCCTCCCACACTGTCTGTAGGACAATCCACCCACCAATCCGATTTTTGCTTAGAATTTCATCACTTGCGCTGGAACGTAATCTGATTGCAGCAGGCAAAAGTTGCTCTCCACCGGCCGGCCAAGTTTTATTTTCCAGACTTGCCTGGCCTGCAGATATTGTCTGCTTTCCGCCAAGATAAGCAGACCTGGTGGTGCGGGGGAAGGGCTCTTTTTTCTTATCAAAATTAGCCCCGCCCCCGCGTTGAATTCCGAGCAGAAACTGGCGGGACTTAATAACTTGGGCAGTGATGGGAAATTTTTGATTGTTTGAAACTTTGTGATTGAGTTTTCGATGTTTCTACACATTACATGAAAAGAGATTTAAACTTTTGATAACTGATAAAATTTAAAAAATCATGTTTTTGAAAAACCCTCAAATGCAGCTTACTGTCTGCGAATCAAAATGTGTTAGCCGAGGAAAAGTTGGAAATGGTGGTGGAGAAAATGGAAATGAATTTGCTAATTTCACGTGGCATCAAAAATTCACCAGCCTTGGGATTGAAACTCGTCTCGTGGAGAGGAGTGGGTGGGGAATGCTGGGCTGACTTTTGGACCGGGTGGGTGATGAATTGAAATTGAATGATCCTGGGCGCTGATAAGCCTTTTTGGCTGGTTGGATCTCGTTGGAATTAATTTGAGGGCAAGGAAAAATTTATTAACGGGCCAAATAAGAGCAAAAGAGTTTGATTAGGCCGTGGTTTAATTAACCGAAGGATTGTCTGGCACGATGTTAACTTGAGGATAAGAAACTTTTCTTTTATTGAATTTAGACTAGCTGATCATTGCAAACATGAAATACAGTATGTTAAGAATTAATTTCATTACAAATATTTAATAAAATGCTAAAAACATGCTATACAAGTTTGCAGAAATTTTGAAAAGCAAACAAAAGTGAAGTTTGGTTGATAAAACATCCCAAAATAGTGGTCATTATCTTTTTCTGGAAAGTAAAACAATAATCTTTTTGTGAAAAATTCCATCAAGGTCGGAAAAGAAACCCCCAAAGTCAGTACTCAGTAACCCACACCCCAAATTTCCCCTCACGAGAAGCACACTTTTTGGTTGGCTTCGCTCCAGAACGTGCCACTCATTTGCAATTGAAGGCACGAAGTTTTGTGGTTTAGACGACAAATTGTCTGGGTTCGCCTGGCCGATCGGTGGCTTCTTGGAATGGCACAAAGAAAAGCTGCAACTTCTTAGGGGTCGGTAATTCAGCGCAACGTTCATCATCATCATCATCGTGATCGTCTTGGTGGCAGCACTGTTGAAGGGGCTGCCAAGAAGTGGTTTGCTCCTCTAGTGGCTGCCTGAGAGGAGACTTTGTTTACTTTGTTAAGCGCGTAAGTTATGGTAGGGTTGAGTTTGAGACGAGTGCACTGCTCGGAAGAATGCCATGAATGAAAATATAAAATGCAAATGTAATAGCTTCTGTGATTTTGTTTGGAGGAGAAACGAGAAGTTTTTATCAAAAGTTTGTTATTTTTTACTTTTCTATATGATAAAGCCAAATATTTGATGGCAAAATTGTTTCAACAAGCAATCTATAAAAAGCAACCCACAGCTGAAAAGAACTCCAAAAGTTCGTTAAAGGTTATCTTAACTATTCACCAATAAAAGCGACATGCATTAAATTGAAAAAAAAAAAAACAATCAACCTGAAATGGCAATATCTCCAAAATACGTGCACATTTTTGAATGTGATAGAAACTTTAAATGGAAATTTGATAGAACATCAACAGAGATTCTTGTAAATTTTTACATTGTATTATACTGATTAATACAAAAACATTTTAAAAAAAAGTTGTTACTTTTCATTATTTTCAGTTCAAACACTGTAGCTCCAAGGTTAAGGTTAAACACATAAAAATTAAAGTGAAGAAGGGAAAAGTGTTCAATTTTGGCAGATTTTCGAATATTTTCATAGCATTTTTTTATTCTCATAATTTGTAAATAAACTTCTGTGAGCGTGAAAACGTGTGAAAGTGTTACATAATGCTAATACATTGTTTCAGGGTTTCCACTGTCACAAATTTGCAAAATATCAATTAAATTATAAAATTGAAAATTTCTAAGGTTTAACGAATTTTTCCGATCAGTGATCCCAAAATTTAAATTAAAAAGCTTTTTCCAATCTAAAATATACAAATAAACGTTAATTAATGTGTTCTAAATCCTTCAAAAATTTAGCTATGAGTAAAAAATTATACAATATTTAATTTCTAAACAACAAGGCAATTTAAATGATATCAAAAAACTTTGCACTCAGAAATGTTTTAAATAGTTAACCAATATTTTTCTCAAATTTGCCGAAGCTTGATAATAATAACCTAAAAATCATAAAAAATTATGGTCAAAAACAATATTGCGTAAAACGGGGTGACTTTGATAGGTTTGAGATTTTTCCGCTAAATGAAAAAAAAAAAAACAAATTAAATACGTACAGAATAGTATGGAATCATACTGATCATGATGGAGAAGTGTTCGAAATACTTTTTATAAATTCAAAAAAAGTTAAAAAAGTTCGATAACTATAACAAAACAAATATTGTTGAATAGCATTATTTTAACCTTCTCAAAGTGTCATGATTTTCTCATCGAACATGATTATGAATTGGAAAACGGAATCTTCGTCTTCTTTAGACAATTTTCTACTAGTAGAATGTAAAATAAGTTTGTCAGTAAACAAATTTATATGTTTTGAAACATTATTTAAAAAATCTCCAAATTTATAGGCATTTTCAGTGCAACAAATTTCATATATAATGTGAAAACTTTCGATTCCTGCTTCGAGTTTTGTTTTAAATGTAATTTAAATCGATAATTTTACAGACAAAACTTGTTTTACCGAATTTCAGGCAAAATTCTGCCATTTATATGTTTCTTGTTGGAATGCTTTTAAACTTAGTTAACTAAATATAAACATTGTTTTTATTTTCTAATGTTGTAGGCCTTAGTAATTATACATTTGACGTAAAATAGTAGTTTATGCAACAAGTTGCAACGAGGCTTACCGAGTTGGATAAATACGACGTATGCTGAAAAAAATAATTATTGCATCAAGTTCAACTTTTTTTGCAATTCCGAAAAAAAACCTTTGACAGGAATTTTGTACAATGTAAAAACTGCTCGACTGCGGGTGCTCCATTGTAATCACTTTCACAACGTAATCGCAAAAATATACTTTGGACACCCTAAATCTGTTTTCAACCAGAAAACCTATGACTATGATTCAAACTAAGAATTTTTAACGTTACTCTTTTTTTGTAAACACAGCTGTTTTTTTTTTCAAAAATGTTAAATGGAATTTGTGTGGCTTCCCCAGTATATGTTTTGAAAATAATAAAATTCTTGGGAAAACCTAACCCGTTGGAAAATATTCCAAAAATAAATTTAAATCCGATACTTTTCGAGCAATTACAAAAAAAAGTTTTATAATATTTTATTAAGTTTTCAAGAGGTCATTTTTGGCCAAAATCAACAACAACTTGAAACAGCTGTTAAAATGACAGGCTTTGATCTAGGAATGTGATTAGTCAGGAAACTTTGAGCAAGATGTCCATAACAATACCTTCCAATCAAATTTAGGTTTCATTAAAAAATCTGAGAAACGGCAAACACCGTCAAAGTCACATTGATCTATTGTTACCTACACTGACGGTAGTATACAATCAATTTAACAAGTTTTTCAATGATAATTTTAATTTTAAGCAATATTTTGTATACCCGTTGACTTTGTCAAAGTCTAAAAAAAAAAAATTATGGAGAAGAAATTTTTAATGGACTGTCAAGACTAACATTTCAAATGGGTCAAACATTCAATATTTCCCAATTGAAATGAAATTCTTGATTCAATAATTTTCAAAATACTTTTATTTCGAAAAGATCATAAAATTTTACAAATATTTCATTTTACAACATTGAAAATTGGACCATTAGTTGCTGAGACATCAGCATTAGAAAATGTGGGAATATTTAGATGAGACTTAAGATACTTAAATGTTCATGTTTCTTTTTCTTTTATTCGCTGCATTTCAGCAACCAGAGGTCCAATATATAACGTCTCTTGCTAGAAATTTATGAAACTTTTCCAATAAAGTATTTTAAGAAATAATCAACCATGAACAACATTTTTATAAAATCTTAAAACGGAATTTTTTCAGTTAAAATTTAACTTAAATTGGCTATATCTTTAAAAACGTGCTCTTAATCAAAAATCTGTAAATTATTTTCCGATTGCAAATTTGATTTTACAGAAAAAAACTGAAGTCAACAAAATGTTGACAAAATTTTTATTTATTTCAAAAAATACAATTTTTCAACTAGGCGGCAAATTTGTTGTCCATTAGGCCGTCCCAAAAAATGAAAAGTTGTCAAATCTTCGGTGCTCACCCCTAGAATGATAGATTAAGACATTGTGAAAAAATCTCATGTTTTTTCATGAAATATTATTAACAAATTCCGTTTTTGAGCGAACAAAATAAATATATCTAAAATATATGCCTTTTCGTTTGTAATCATAGTAGCCAATGTTTTATGCTAAAAACGCTTGTATACCAAGAATTTTGAAAATTCGTCACTTTTTGTTCACTAAAATGCAAATATCTCGGCTTTGCGTGGACATAAATTGAATGTTAAAAAAGCAAAATGATCTTCGTAAAATTTCCTATAAGCTGAATGCATTATTTTTGGCTGCAAAATTTTAAGCTCGTTTTGGGGAGTGATCTTTGAAATTTTTTGGCTAAAAAATACAATTTTTTCCCTAAAACGCCCTGCCATGCCCAAGCACAAGCTTTTATGGACTATGTCTGTACAGGAATTTGTTCAGGAGACATTAAACTATAACTTGAAGCCCAAGGCGACCAAATTTGAATGACTTTGGTACTATTGTTACGCGCATTTCTGAAAAACGCTCAAAAAATGCAATTTTTTCATTCAAGCTCCGCGCGTATGAAAACATTGTTCCTGACATCCTAATCTATCATTCTAGGGTGAGCACCGAAGATTTGACAACTTTTCATTTTTTGGGACGGCCTATTGTCCATACTTCCATACTATGGCTCAAAAGTTGAGGTTTTGTCCCCTAAATAAACTTCAAAAAATTTAACAAAAGGAATCAAAAACACATTTTTACTACAACTTTGCCAAGCCCACCATCAGAAAATCGCTTTAAAAGTTACAGATTTTTAATATTAACGTACCATTTTTATATGAACAGCTCGACGTCGTCGTGCTATCTTGTCGCACCCGCCATTTTGACGTTCCGAGAAAAACGCGTTTTAATGTTTGACCTTGAATATTCAAAAACGAGAGCACGCAATGTAAACAACAACAAACACGTTTTGTTTGGCTCACCATTCTGTGCATTGTCCCAAAGTTTGGTTGAAGTTGGTTGCTGGAGTCCCGAGTTATAATTACAAATGTTTACGGTAGTCTAGCTTGTACGTGTGACAAACGCATCCTAACTTTCCTGGCCTGAAATCCCTTTGGTCTTTTGTCGCACTTACATCAATTTTCATGGAGTGACAAGATAGCACGACAAGATTGAAACTACTTTCATATGTAAAGTGACAAAAATGAACGGAGTTTTATCGGTTTTTGATTAAAATCGAATTTTGGGGATCTGTGAAGGTCAAAAGGTGAGGCATTGTGAGCTGCACAAAATGGCATTCTTAACTTAATTTAGCCCAAAATGCACGTACGACAAGTTAGCACGATGGCGACGAGCTGCCAAAAGTGTATGGAGACTTGTACTGCCGCTCGAAGCTAGTCCGTCCCATATGTAATTTCGTTAATTTTGAGGTTATGATTATCAGAAAAACCAACGAAATTTAGTACTTTGTTCTAGAAAACCGAAGAAAATCCACTTTCGTGAAACACGTAGCCTTATGGCCTATCTACAATCACTTAGCTTAGAATAGTTAAGTAAAGTAAAACTTAGAAAATGTACACAACTTACGGCCGTCATCCACAATCAACTTAGAAAATTTGCTGGGCTGATATACGTTGCTATGCAGTTGTTTGTTTACCTTTGATATGGAAACGTCAACTTACAAGACACCCCAAAAAGAGTGGAAGATTCTGAAAGACATTTCATTCTTGGACGAAAGGTGTAACAAGCGAAGATTTTACGATGGGCATCAAATTTATGGAACAACCAGGAACGCACCCTACTCATTATAAGTGACTGCATTTAGGACCAACCAGCAATTGTTAAAATCGAAGTGCGTGAAAATGGGTTCCTTTTTTATATACCTATTCTTTCCTATCGTCGCACGTGCTACAAGAAATCTAAATTATGTTAAGAACGCCATTTTGTGCAGCTTAGAATGCCTCATGTTTTGACCTTCTCAGATCGTCAAAATTCGATTTCAATCCTGAGGTATTCAGTGAAAACCCGAAAAACCTCCGTGCATTTTTGTCACTTTTCAATTGGGTGAAGTTGGAATCTTGTCGTGCTATCTTGACACACCCTGTAAATTGATGTAAATGCGACAACTGGCCAAAGAGATTTCAGGTCACAACACGTTTGACACACGTACATGCAGGACTGCCGTAAATATTTGTATGGAGATCCCAAGTTTCTTATGGTTTGGTCTGCACGGTGCGTTTCTTCCATCCAAATATTCCCAAAAGTGAGATTCTTCTTGAAAATTTAATGCTCTACAACTTTGTAGAACATACCAAAACTGTAAAACCCGATCCTGAAAAGAATGTGAAGAATGAAAAACATTTTTTTCACCAACTTTAGACTCGGGTATCAATGGGTTGATCTCATCCAATGTTGCTCAAAATTTACACAGATGCTTAAAATAACCCAAAAAACCGTTTTCCGCTTATGGAGCAGGGCGTCATATTTTTCTGGGCACCCTATTGAACATGCTTCAATCGACCGAATTAAATTTTAGTGGATTCTTCGCCGATAAATAAAATGGTAGATTTATAGAATTACCTCAAGCAACCATGCGCCACTCACGTTTATCTATGGGGGTAGCAAAATTAAGAGGCAGTATTTGTAAATTCTGCTCGGTTTGTTCTAGAGGTCGTATCGAGGTGCTCCGATTTGGATGAAACTTTCAGCGTTTGTTTGTCTAAACTTAATCAATTCCAACTCTCGTAGGTGCATTTGAAAGGTCTTTTGACGCACTTCAAAATGGGCCAAAGACATCCAGGATCGGTTTGACTTTTTCACATAGTTTCCAAACATGTGAAATATGATTATCAACTCAGGAAAATGAATTTTAAATTGTTTTCAGTTAATTAGACTTGTATTTCCAATGTATTTCCATTATTTTGTTATTAGGTTTTTGAATTATTTTTGTCCCCTGATTTTTAGGGTTGATTTTAGAGGGGGAGGGGGGGGGGGAGAAATATTTAAAAATGGCAAAATTCTACTGACATTTGTTTATAAATAACAAAAAAAATTGAATGAATCCTACACATTTACGATGTTTTCACAAAATATTCACAAAAATTTAATTTTTAAAAAGTTAAGAAGGGCGACAAAAAAATTAAAATAACAATAAATGTATATAAATTTTCGCAATAATTAATTACACAGCGTAACAAAATATTTTTTTTATTTTTTGGCAGCACGAAAAAAAATGCTCCTCTAGGGATCGGCTTCCCGAACAAAATGCAACCTGGCGCATATTTTTATTGTTATCCTAACTCGAGATATTCAATGCAGAAGTTTTGCATATGAATCACCCCCCGTCGGAAAATATTTTTTATTTTGTTTTCTCTGTAACTTCTGATCAATTAGGTCTTTTTGGACGCTTCCGGTGTCATTCGACGGTAAATTGTTAGAAAAACTCAAGATTTGGTCCCATTGGCCGGTTCCTGTAACCGGTTCCGGAGGAAATCCGGAATATTGGCCAAAACTGTGCAAAAACTTCAAAATTTTGAAGTTATTTGCTCTTAATGCGAAGTGAACGCACTATAGCATGAAACAATCCATACAAACTAAAAAATGTTGGTCCCAGCATGTTTGAAGGTGTTTAATTGAAAAGGTGGCCATTGAGAACCGGTTCCGGTCAATCCGGATCCGGAAATTCCGGAAAAAATTAAGCAATATTTTCACAATTCCAATGTGTCAGACAGATATAAATAAAAGTGTTGTTGAAGCATTCTTTGCTACTTCATCATCATATTACCACAAAAACATGGCCAAGTGGCCAACGGGAACCTGCTCTGAATGTTCCGGATCAGGGAACCTGTGGATTTTTTTTTTAAATTAATTTTATCAAGCAGTTTTTATTGAGACATTTTCAATGTACCTGGAAAAAAATCTGAATTGATTCAAAATCAAAATCAGAAATGTGGCCAAGTGGCCAACGGTAACCTGTTCTGAATGTTCCGGATCATGGAACCAGTGGACACTTGACATTTTTTTAATTTCAAAGGCAGTTTTTTATCAAGAAATTTTCAAGGTTTCTGGAAAAAATATGAATTAATCCGAAATCAGAATCAGAAATGTGGCCAAGTGGCCAACGGGAACCCGTTCTGAATATTCCGGATCAGGAACCTGTGGTCACGTGAAATGTGTATTAATTTAAAATAGCATAATTTAATTAGGAAATTTTCTAGTTTTCTAGAAAAATCAGAATTAATTAAAATCAGAATCAGAAATATGGCCAGGTAACCAACAGGAACCCGTTTTAAAGGTTCTAGATTAGGGAACCAGTGAACATTTGAAGTTTTTATCAAGTTTTCAAAAAACATATTTAGATTAATGAAATTTAAAAATTCCTGTAAAAATTAAGAACATATTCGATATCAGAATTAGAAATATTGCCAAGTGGCCTACGGGAACTCGTTCTGAATGTTTCGGATCATGTTACCAGAGGAAACTTGAATTTTTAATTAATTTTAAAAACTTGACTTTTTTGTTTATTTTATAAAGCATATTTTCATTAAGAAATTTTTAGATTTCTAGAAAAATCTAAATTTATTTGAAATCAGCATTAGAAATGTTGCCAAGTGGTCAAGTGACTGGTCACAATTTTTATTAATTTAAAAAATATAGTGGTTTATTTGAAATCAAAATTAGAAATGTTTCCAAATGGCCAACAGGAACCCGTTCTGAATTTTCCGGATCAGGGAACCAGTGGTCACTTGAAATGTTTATTAATTTAGAAAAAAGCATATATTAATTAAGAAATTTTCTAGTTTTCTAGAAAAATCTGAATTAATTCAAAATCAGAATCAGAAATGTGGCCAGGTGACAAACAGGAACCCGTTTTAATTGATCCGGATTAGGGAACATGTGAATATTTGAAATTTTTATCAAGTTTTCAAAACATATTTTGATTAATAAAATTTTAAAATTCCTGTAAAAATTCAGGATTTTCTTTAAAATCAGAATTAAATATGTTGCTAAGTGGTCAACTGTAACCCGTTCAGACTTATCCGGATCAGGGAACCAGAATACACTTGAATTTTATTTTATTAATATTTTAAAAGCATATTTTAATAAATGACATTCAAAAATTCCACTTAAAATCTTAAAATTTTAAAATTCCTTTAAAAAATCAGAACATATTTGAAATCAGAATTAGGCAAGTGGCCGACGGAATCCGTTCTGAATGATTTGGATCAGGGAACCAGAGGACACTTGAATTTTTTTATTAACTTTAAAAATGCATATTTTAATTAATGAAATTTTTAAATTCCTGAAAATTTTAGAATATATTTAAAATTAAACATAAAAATGTTGCCAAGTGGCCAAATGTTCCGGATCAGGGAACCAGTGTTCACTTGACTTTTATTTTATTTTATAAAGCATATTCTAATTATGAAATTTTCTAGATTTCTTGGAAAATCTAAATTTATTTGAAATCAGAATTGAAAATGTTGTCAAGTGGCCAACGAGAACCTGTTTTGACTAGTCACAATTTTAATTAATTTTAAAAATATATATTTATTTTACTGATTTTTTTAAATTTTTGGAAAAATCACAGTTAATTTGAAATCAGAATTAAAAATATTTCCAAGAAGCCAACGGGAACCCGTTCTGAATGTTCCGGATCAGGAAACCAGTGGTCACTTGAAGTGTTTATTGATTTAAAAAAGCATATTTTAATAAAGAAATTTTCAAGTTATTTAGAAAAATCAGAATTAATTCAAATCAGAAATGTGGCCAGGTGACCAACAGGAACCCGCTTTAAATAATCCGGATTTGGGAACCAGTGAACATTTGAAATTTTTATCAAGTTTTCAAAAACATATTTTGATTAATGAAATTTTAAAATTCCTGTAAAAATTAGAATATATTTAAAATTAGAAATCAAAATGTTGCCAAGGGGCCAACTGTTCCGGATCAGGGAACCAGTGTTCACTTGACTTTTTTTTGTTTATTTTATAAAGCATGTTTCAATTATGAAATTTTTTAGATTTCTTGGAAAATCTAAATTTATTTGAAATCAGAATTGAAAATGTTGTCAAGTGGCCAACGAGAACCTGTACTGACTAGTCACATTTTTTATTATTTAAGAAAAATATATATTTATTACTGTTTTTTTTAAATTTTTTGGAAAAAATCACAATTTATTTGAAAACAGAATTAGAAATGTTTCCAAGTGGCCAATGGAAACCCATTTTGAATGTTCCTGATCAGGGAACCAGAAGTCACTTGAAATGTTTATTGATTTAAAAAAAAGCATATTTTAATTAGGAAATTTTCTAGTTTTCTAGAAATAACAGAATTTATTCAAAATTAGAATCAGAAATGTGGCCAGGTGACCAACAAAAACCCGTATTAAATGTTCTGGATTAGGGAACCAGTCCCAGAACATTTGATTTTTTTTATTAATTTTAATGAAGCATATTTTGATTTTTTTTTTTTAAATTGCTGGAAAATCTGAATTTATTTAAAATTAGAAATATAAATGTTGTCAAGTGGCCAACGAGAACCTGTTCTGGCTGGTAACAATTTTTATTAATTAAAAAAAATTACTGATTTTTTTTTATAAATTTTAAAAAAAATCACAATTTATTTGAAATCAGAATCAGAAATGTGGCCAGATAACCAACAGGAACCCGTTTTAAATCTTCTGGATTAGGGAACCAGTGAACATCTGAAATTACTATCAAGTTTTCAAAAAACATATTTTGATCAATGAAATTTTAAAATTCTTGTTAAAATTCAGAACATATTCGAAATCAGAATTAAAAATGTTGCCAAGTAGCCCATGAGATCCTGTTCTGACTGGTCACAATGTTTATTAATTTAATATATAGAATTACTTTCAAGTTATTAAGAAAGTTATTGTTTTTTTTTCCATTGATTGCAATGTAAATTTCTCATTAATAGATTTTTTTCTGAAAATGTTTGTATTTTCTTAATACGAACCGTCGAAAAATTAAGATGAAGAATATGTAGAGATTATTTTTTAAATGTTTGGTTGAAAATTTCTCAAATAAAATTATTACTACACTTAACTCATTTCTTAATATATCCGCCTCTGAATATGTAATTTCTTTTGAGTTTTTAGTAATGTTTTTTCTAAATTTAAACATTTTTGGCGAAAAATAAAAAGATCAGAACATTCAAAAATAAATGCTCCATTATTCAAAATTCAAATTTCATCAATTCGAAACTTTTTTTTTTATTTTAATAGTTTTCCTAAACATTTTTTTAAATTCAGATTAATTTTTTTTCGAATTTCCAAAATCGAAATTAAAATAATCCAAAATTTCTAAATTCAGAATTTTAAAAATCTCCAAAAAACTTAAAAATCAAAAATTCAAAATTTATAGAAAAATTCAAATTTAAAAAGAATTCAAAACAAAAAAAAAACAATATTTGAAAACTAAAAAAAATAAAATTTAAAACAATTTTGCAAAAAAAAAAAAACTATAAAATCGCAAAAAAAAATAAATTCTTAGATTCTTAAATTCTTAAATTCTTAAATTCTTAAATTCTTAAATTCTTAAATTCTTAAATTCTTAAATTCTTAAATTCTTAAATTCTTAAATTCTTAAATTCTTAAATTCTTAAATTCTTAAATTCTTAAATTCTTAAATTCTTAAATTCTTAAATTCTTAAATTCTTAAATTCTTAAATTCTTAAATTCTTAAATTCTTAAATTCTTAAATTCTTAAATTCTTAAATTCTTAAATTCTTAAATTCTTAAATTCTTAAATTCTTAAATTCTTAAATTCTTAAATTCTTAAATTCTTAAATTCTTAAATTCTTAAATTCTTAAATTCTTAAATTCTTAAATTCTTAAATTCTTAAATTTTAAATTCTTAAATTCTTAAATTCTTAAATTCTTAAATTCTTAAATTCTTAAATTCTTAAATTCTTAAATTCTTAAATTCTTAAATTCTTAAATTCTTAAATTCTTAAATTCTTAAATTCTTAAATTCTTAAATTCTTAAATTCTTAAATTCTTAAATTCTTAAATTCTTAAATTCTTAAATTCTTAAATTCTTAAATTCTTAAATTCTTAAATTCTTAAATTCTTAAATTCTTAAATTCTTAAATTCTTAAATTTAAATTCTTAAATTTTAAATTCTTAAATTCTTAAATTCTTAAATTTTAAATTCTTAAATTCTTAAATTTTAAATTCTTAAATTCTTAAATTCTTAAATTCTTAAATTCTTAAATTCTTAAATTCTTAAATTCTTAAATTCTTAAATTCTTAAATTCTTAAATTTTAAATTCTTAAATTCTTAAATTCTTAAATTTTAAATTCTTAAATTCTTAAATTCTTAAATTCTTAAATTCTTAAATTTAAATTCTTAAATTCTTAAATTCTTAAATTCTTAAATTCTTAAATTCTTAAATTCTTAAATTCTTAAATTCTTAAATTCTTAAATTCTTAAATTCTTAAATTCTTAAATTCTTAAATTTAAATTCTTAAATTCTTAAATTCTTAAATTCTTAAATTCTTAAATTCTTAAATTCTTAAATTCTTAAATTCTTAAATTCTTAAATTCTTAAATTCTTAAATTCTTAAATTCTTAAATTCTTAAATTCTTAAATTCTTAAATTCTTAAATTCTTAAATTCTTAAATTCTTAAATTCTTAAATTCTTAAATTCTTAAATTCTTAAATTCTTAAATTTTAAATTCTTAAATTCTTAAATTCTTAAATTCTTAAATTCTTAAATTTTAAATTCTTAAATTCTTAAATTCTTAAATTCTTAAATTCTTAAATTTAAATTCTTAAATTCTTAAATTCTTAAATTCTTAAATTCTTAAATTCTTAAATTCTTAAATTCTTAAATTCTTAAATTCTTAAATTTAAATTCTTAAATTCTTAAATTCTTAAATTCTTAAATTCTTAAATTCTTAAATTCTTAAATTCTTAAATTCTTAAATTCTTAAATTCTTAAATTCTTAAATTCTTAAATTCTTAAATTCTTAAATTCTTAAATTCTTAAATTCTTAAATTCTTAAATTCTTAAATTCTTAAATTCTTAAATTTAAATTTAAATTTAAATTCTTAAATTCTTAAATTCTTAAATTCTTAAATTTAAATTTTAAATTTTAAATTCTTAAATTCTTAAATTCTTAAATTCTTAAATTCTTAAATTCTTAAATTCTTAAATTTTAAATTCTTAAATTCTTAAATTCTTAAATTCTTAAATTCTTAAATTCTTAAATTCTTAAATTCTTAAATTCTTAAATTCTTAAATTCTTAAATTCTTAAATTCTTAAATTCTTAAATTCTTAAATTCTTAAATTCTTAAATTCTTAAATTTTAAATTCTTAAATTCTTAAATTCTTAAATTCTTAAATTCTTAAATTCTTAAATTCTTAAATTCTTAAATTCTTAAATTCTTAAATTCTTAAATTCTTAAATTTTAAATTCTTAAATTCTTAAATTCTTAAATTCTTAAATTCTTAAATTCTTAAATTCTTAAATTTTAAATTCTTAAATTCTTAAATTCTTAAATTCTTAAATTCTTAAATTCTTAAATTCTTAAATTCTTAAATTCTTAAATTCTTAAATTCTTAAATTCTTAAATTCTTAAATTCTTAAATTCTTAAATTCTTAAATTCTTAAATTCTTAAATTCGTAAATTCTTAAATTCTTAAATTCTTAAATTCTTAAATTCTTAAATTCTTAAATTCTTAAATTCTCACATTCTTAAATTCCTGAAATCTTTAATTTTGGAAGAAAATATTTCAAATATTGGAAGTGCAATTTGTTTCGGAATTATTCGAAATTAAGTGTGGAATATGGAATACAATCTGTATTAAAATTCGTAGATTTTGAATTTTTAAAATTTCGAAATCTAAAATTCAGTCATATTCAAATTTTAGATTTTGTTTTTTGAGCTTATATTTTTGAAGTTAAATTTCATTTATTATATTTTTAAATTTTGTGTATATTGGAAACATCAAACATAAACGAGTTTCATTTTTTCATCAAATACTTTCTGTATTAGTTTTTTCTTTGAAAATAATGTTTCTTGAATGTTTGTCGCGATTTTTTTATATGGCGTGAATTTCGCGCGGATTGAGGTTTCGGTCAGCGCGGATTTGGCGCGGATTTTCTTTCGACTTTACCGTAACAACCCTGCATGTCCACTGGTTTCTTGATCAGGAACAGTCAGAACGGATTCCCGTTGGCCACTTGGCAACATCTAATTCTGATTTCAAGTAAATTTTTACAGGAATTTTAAAATTTCATTAATCAAAATATGTTTTTGAAAACTTGATAAAAATTTCAAATGTTCACTGGTTCCCAAATCCGGATTATTTAAAGCGGGTTCCTGTTTGTCACCTGGCCACATTTCTGATTTGAATTAATTCTGATTTTTCTAAATAACTTGAAAATTTCTTTATTAAAATATGCTTTTTTAAATCAATAAACACTTCAAGTGACCACTGGTTTCCTGATCCGGAACATTCAGAACGGGTTCCCGTTGGCTTCTTGGAAATATTTTTAATTCTGATTTCAAATTAACTGTGATTTTTTCCAAAAATTTAAAAAAAATCAGTAAAATAAATATATATTTTTTTAAATTAATTAAAATTGTGACTAGTCAAAACAGGTTCTCGTTGGCCACTTGACAACATTTTCAATTCTGATTTCAAATAAATTTAGATTTTCCAAGAAATCTAGAAAATTTCATAATTAGAATATGCTTTATAAAATAAAATAAAAGTCAAGTGAACACTGGTTCCCTGATCCGGAACATTTGGCCACTTGGCAACATTTTTATGTTTAATTTTAAATATATTCTAAAATTTTCAGGAATTTAAAAATTTCATTAATTAAAATATGCATTTTTAAAGTTAATAAAAAAATTCAAGTGTCCTCTGGTTCCCTGATCCAAATCATTCAGAACGGATTCCGTCGGCCACTTGCCTAATTCTGATTTCAAATATGTTCTGATTTTTAAAGGAATTTTAAAATTTTAAGATTTTAAGTGGAATTTTTGAATGTCATTTATTAAAATATGCTTTTAAAATATTAATAAAATAAAATTCAAGTGTATTCTGGTTCCCTGATCCGGATAAGTCTGAACGGGTTACAGTTGACCACTTAGCAACATATTTAATTCTGATTTTAAAGAAAATCCTGAATTTTTACAGGAATTTTAAAATTTTATTAATCAAAATATGTTTTTGAAAACTTGATAAAAATTTCAAATATTCACATGTTCCCTAATCCGGATCAATTAAAACGGGTTCCTGTTTGTCACCTGGCCACATTTCTGATTCTGATTTTGAATTAATTCAGATTTTTCTAGAAAACTAGAAAATTTCTTAATTAATATATGCTTTTTTCTAAATTAATAAACATTTCAAGTGACCACTGGTTCCCTGATCCGGAAAATTCAGAACGGGTTCCTGTTGGCCATTTGGAAACATTTCTAATTTTGATTTCAAATAAACCACTATATTTTTTAAATTAATAAAAATTGTGACCAGTCACTTGACCACTTGGCAACATTTCTAATGCTGATTTCAAATAAATTTAGATTTTTCTAGAAATCTAAAAAATTTCTTAATGAAAATATGCTTTATAAAATAAACAAAAAAAAGTCAAGTTTTTAAAATTAATTAAAAATTCAAGTTTCCTCTGGTAACATGATCCGAAACATTCAGAACGAGTTCCCGTAGGCCACTTGGCAATATTTCTAATTCTGATATCGAATATGTTCTTAATTTTTACAGGAATTTTTAAATTTCATTAATCTAAATATGTTTTTTGAAAACTTGATAAAAACTTCAAATGTTCACTGGTTCCCTAATCTAGAACCTTTAAAACGGGTTCCTGTTGGTTACCTGGCCATATTTCTGATTCTGATTTTAATTAATTCTGATTTTTCTAGAAAACTAGAAAATTTCCTAATTAAATTATGCTATTTTAAATTAATACACATTTCAAGTGACCACAGGTTCCCTGATCCGGAATATTCAGAACGGGTTCCCGTTGGCCACTTGGCCACATTTCTGATTCTGATTTCGGATTAATTCATATTTTTTCCAGAAACCTTGAAAATTTCTTGATAAAAAACTGCCTTTGAAATTAAAAAAATGTCAAGTGTCCACTGGTTCCATGATCCGGAACATTCAGAACAGGTTACCGTTGGCCACTTGGCCACATTTCTGATTTTGATTTTGAATCAATTCAGATTTTTTTCCAGGTACATTGAAAATGTCTCAATAAAAACTGCTTGATAAAATTAATTTAAAAAAAAAATCCACAGGTTCCCTGATCCGGAACATTCAGAGCAGGTTCCCGTTGGCCACTTGGCCATGTTTTTGTGGTAATATGATGATGAAGTAGCAAAGAATGCTTCAACAACACTTTTATTTATATCTGTCTGACACATTGGAATTGTGAAAATATTGCTTAATTTTTTCCGGAATTTCCGGATCCGGATTGACCGGAACCGGTTCTCAATGGCCACCTTTTCAATTAAACACCTTCAAACATGCTGGGACCAACATTTTTTAGTTTGTATGGATTGTTTCATGCTATAGTGCGTTCACTTCGCATTAAGAGCAAATAACTTCAAAATTTTGAAGTTTTTGCACAGTTTTGGCCAATATTCCGGATTTCCTCCGGAACCGGTTACGGAACCGGCCAATGGGACCAAATCTTGAGTTTTTCTAACAATTTACCGTCGAATGACACCGGAAGCGTCCAAAAGACCTAATTGATCAGAAGTTACAGAGAAAACAAAATAAAAAATATTTTCCGACGGGGGGTGATTCATATGCAAAACTTCTGCATTGAATATCTCGAGTTAGGATAACAATAAAAATATGCGCCAGGTTGCATTTTGTTCGGGAAGCCGATCCCTAGAGGAGCATTTTTTTTCGTGCTGCCAAAAAATAAAAAAAATATTTTGTTACGCTGTGTTAGAGGAGCGGCCGTGGCTGACTGGTTACGGTGTTCGCTTTGTAAGCGAATTGTTCTGGGTTCGATGCCCATCTGCTCCCAACGAGAATGTTAAGAACGCCTAAATTTGAAATGATGAATATGAACGAAAAATCAAAGTCGCTCGAGGCGGGGTTCGATCCTCCGTCCTTTGGATTGGTAGGCAAAAATGCTAACCACTAGGCCATGACGACTTGGTGAGCGTGGACTGGAATTAGTAATACTGTTACAGAGAGCGAGTTGTGGCGCTATAACCACGGCAAAAAGTGTCCAGGGCATTCGTGGAAATACAATGTCCCATCCCAGAGGGTCCCGGAGTACCAAACCTTCTTAGCATGGTGCTCCCAACGAATACAACCAAATCTCGGAGCGTATGGTGGTGTGTCCCCACGCTTCTTCCTCCCTGTCGATTCAGAATTGTGTTGTTGTTCGAACACTCAGTGCTCAAACTCAACCCAATTACGAGTCATCTCTGCGATACGGCTTTACGCAGTAGGCCTGGCCGCTTTAACGCTTGTGATGTTTCAATGCATTTCAATGCAATGGCGCACTACAAATGTTAATAAATGACAAGAAGAGTGCTAGGCGTCATCTAACCTAAGGCACTCTCCAGGATCCCTTCGAAAGATTGGCTGCGCTAGGGTCTGATTAGATTAGATTAGATTAGATTAGATATGGAAACGTCAACTTACCGTAGATTTTGAAATTTTCCAAACCATACGTCAAGTTTCTAATTTTATTCCTTTTCATTGTAGAAGTTCAGATTCATTTCCATTGATTCAAACTCCTAAGCTAAGTGAAATTTTCTAGGTTAAGTGATTGTAGATAGGCCATTATGGGCGGGACAAATTTGACATGCGTTTTTCTCGGCTTGCTGTTTTTACATATGGGACGGACTCGATTAGAGCGGCAGTGTAGAGATGAACAAATAGCTTATTTGGTCATAGGGAAGGCCCCCACAAAGTTTGAGCCTAATAAAGAAAAACACAAAAAAATAAAAATGGTTGAAATTGGCCGGTTTCGTAAATCATTGCTACATAATTTGTTAAAATTATTAGAAACAGCAAGTTGGATGGAAAAAGGAAAGAATTCTTAACTTGTCAAAGATATGAGTAATAGGTATTCGTGCAGGATTTAAAGTCTAGACATTTAAATGTAAATTCTAGTGATTTGGTCAAATGTTTCATTCTAGTAAAAAAAAAAACATCAACTTTTGAAACACGAGTTTTGTTTTTGGGTAGTGTTAAATAAAAATTATACTGTAATGAAATTTTCAATAACACTCAAACACTTAATCCGTCGGTCATTGAACGAAATGTTTATTCTCACCTGTTCGCACCCGCAATCGTGATA
The DNA here is from genome assembly GCF_015732765.1 of Culex quinquefasciatus. Classification (NCBI taxonomy): domain Eukaryota; kingdom Metazoa; phylum Arthropoda; class Insecta; order Diptera; family Culicidae; genus Culex; species Culex quinquefasciatus. The sequence continues at coordinate 122,205,381 of NC_051863.1, read as the reverse complement.
ATTTCAGCTCCTAGTGCACCAGAGTTTGAATTAGCTCTGCAGAGCCTGCTATCCGTGGTCATCGTAATGTAATTGACCACTTTATCCAGCAGGTGCTCTTCTGCTTTTTGCTGCCACCCTCCGTCAAGTCATGCCGAGTTCGATAGCGCAGCAAAAAAGTACACTTTGCTTCTCTCCCTTAGTGCTGCCACGAGTCCAGCAGTTCGACAACAATTTTATCTTTTTGTCTCTCGCCCCCCGGTTTCCCCTCGGACCCGGCTAAAAACTTCATAAAAATCGCTTTACTATGCGATAAAAATGCAAATTTAATATCCTGCAACACTTTTATACACGGTGGCTGACTACATAAAAGCCTCCTCCTCGTCTCAGTCCTCGTTGCTTCCCTTATTTTCCCTCGGATTTCAGATTTTCATTCAATTTTTCCAACCACCCACCCACACCCATCGCGAACTGTAGTAAGCAGCTGGTAGGGGGGGGGGGGGGAGGAGAAGTGAAAAAAAGTACAACTAACGATGCCTGGTGTGTAGTAGTGAAGCTTGCTGCAGCGCCAGAAGCAAAAGTTGTACGATATCCGAACAAGGGGGGATCCACCGCCGGCAGCCAACAGAGTGTAGTGCTATGTAGCTGGAAAAGCTCTCTTCAAACACTCACTGCCCGGCCAAGGAGTTTGCAGGGCTGGGAAATCATGATGGTATGGCACTTTTTGGTGATTTGGAATACACCATATTAATACCAATTTCATTTTAAAAAAAGATCGATTTCTTGTTTTGATTCAAAAGTGTCAATATTGGTAAAGAAAAAAACGATACAGTTAGCATTTAACGTCAAACATAAATGTGTTTTTTCTCATTAAATAAGCAGACAACTTCAAAAATTTGTTTTAACAAAGTTTAAACTTTAAGAAACAGTTTCTCAGAATACAAGTCAGTCCTATTAACAAAATGAAAAAAATCAGAAATGTTGGAAATTGTATAGATCTTTTTTAAAAAATATTGGCTTTTCCTAAGTGAAATGTTTTCAAATAGAAAGAAACAATTTTTTTTGAAAAGTAAGATGCAAATTCTAAAACGGTCCAAAATTAATTTTAAATAAAAGTCAAAAATTTCAAAAGGACTACAAGCAAATGAAAGGTAATTAAAATAAGTTTTATTTTTAGGCATTGAAAATCGAAAAATACTTGCAAAGATATACAGTATGGCCCATAAAAAAATGCGACATGTGCATTTTTTCACAGAAAAAATGGTGCCATTCTTAAATTTATTTAACAATCTGATTTTTTATGTATTATGGTGTTAGTTTAGTATGTTTTGAAGATATCGTCATGATAATTTTTTGCAGTTCACCAAAACTGTGTACAGGCGGTCTACAACTATGAATGTGTTTTTGGAACAATATTTACCCTAATTAAATAATTTATATTTCAAAAACGAAACAGTTTAAAATATCCAACAATGTACCGAAAGCATCATTAGAAGTCCTTCTTAAATACGCCCAATCAAGAAAGTTTTTTAATTTTGTTAAAAATGGTAATTTGTGTGAAAAACGACACTTTGGTTATTATTTTGTGTGATTCTGTCAAAATAAATCAATAACTTAAAACCGTTGTCGATGGCTCAAAAGCGTGCCCAGCGGCTCTATATTGTTAAAAGTCACATCAGAGCATCTGTTAGTATCAATTACCATCATTAGTAGCATTTGTTTTTTTCGTTGAAACATTGCAGGCTCCAAAAAATACCAAAAATTGATGCATTTTCAGAATCGGGATATTTTTGAAAAGTTCACTATTTTACTATAACTGGTAAATAGAAAGCGTAAAATTCGGTGAAACTAACTCTTACATCTCTCAAAAACAGTAACCTTCAAGGCTGTATACTTTTTAGTCCATAAAAATACCATAATAGGCTATCCAGATCGACCAACATGAAAAAAGTATGTTTTTCATTATATGGCCTGGGCGTAGAGCAAATTGGAAAATTATAAATTTCAATGAGCTGTAACTTATTTTATGCTAAGGGAATGGTTTTAAAGGCATTGATTGTTTGTTTCGAACCTATTTAACATGTACACATGCTACATACATCATAAATAGTAAAAATAGTCCCGATTTACACCTATTTACAATGTCGCATTTTTTTATGGGCCACACTGTAAACAGTTAAAAAATGATGGCTACACTCAGGGATGGAATAATCGCAAAACAATCAATTTCGCTTGTGAACATAATTCACTCGCGAAAGAGAGAGGAGGCAAATCACGCAAAAGAAAATCGCTCCCGAAATTCGCCTACAAAATCAATCTGCTAATGATTTTTGGTAAATTTCCTTGTCAACACCTTTTAAAATGATTTATTGTGCGTCTACAATGAGACAGTTGAATAACTCTGGCTGTAGATGTCGGATCGATCTCATATTTTGGTCAATGTTTGAACACACTAAAAAAAACACAATGCAAACAAACATGCTGATGAAAAAATTAGATAAATCGTTGAAAGTTGAAAACCAAAAGTGTCTCATTGATGACTACCCTACCCTACCTATATTTCTTTACGATCCTAATCATTACCTTAAACTTCAGAAAATTCTTTCTCATGATACAGATTTTGATATACTTACATGTAAGACCAGCCAGCTCATGTGTGGGAAAGATATTGTCGCCACGGCGTGTTTTCTAGGCAACCTTTAAAAGAAATATAAAAATAGTCATCACTTCTTTCAAAAGTGACTAATAGGAAATTTTCTCAGCTTTCTCCATTGCACAGTGGTCCAGATCGCAAAATTAAGTGGAAAATGGATTTTCCGAAAAATGGTGACGTTTTGGAGCTTTGGTGTCTTCAGAAGAGTTGTTGCAAATGGAAAGGGCAACTTTTGGTTTGGTTCAAAATTAGGGTGGTTCACGATTAGGGTGATTTTGAAAATCTAACTTTTCAGGAATATTTTGGGAATTTTTGTCTTCTAAAAGTTGATGGGCTTGCCAATCCAAGCAACTTTGTCGAAGACACCAAAATTTTATCTCGTAATCTACGCCTTCTATGACCAAATTTATAAAAGCATCTGAGCAAACCTTCAAAAATCAGTTTTGAACGTGGCAATTCAGGGTTAACTTTTAAAGTGATATTCGGAGCACTTTTAGAGCTCTACAAAACAAACATTTTCATTTTTGACATGTCAATTTGGACTTAAGGGTCAAAGTTACAGCCATTTTAAGGTAAAAAAGATGCAAATTTAAAACTTAAATATCTCAAAATGGCGCAAGCCAAATTTTAAGCACTAGGTTGCATTTGAAAGAAGAGATCTAGCACTACAAACGCTGAAAAAATCTCAGGGTGTTTTCTTTAAACTTGAGATATCTTCATTTGAAAAGTCTAATTTTCAAGGAAAACCATATGGGACCACCTAACGAAATTCGAAAATTGTCCAAATATATGTTTTCCATGTAATTTTGCCCGCTGAATCTGAATCTGCCCTCAGAATTGAGCCAAAATGTCAACAAATCGATTTTTGGTCATATTTTGGGTTTCCATGTAAAATTATCATTTAAACCCAAAATATGACCAAAAATCGATTTGTTGACATTTTGGCTCAATTCTGAGGGCAGATTCAGATTCAGCGGGCAAAATTACATGGAAAAACATATATTTGGACAATTTTCGAATTTCGTTAGGGTGGTCCCATATGGTTTTCCCTTGAAAATTAGACTTTTTCAAATGAAGATATCTCAAGTTTAAAGAAAAACACCCCTGAGATTTTTTCAGCGTTTGTAGTGCTAGATCTCTTCTTTCAAATTCAACCTAGTGCTCAAAATTTGGCTTGCGCTATTTTGAGATATTTAAGTTTTGAATTTGCATCTTTTTTACCTTAAAATGGCTGTAACTTTTGACCCTTAAGTCCAAATTGACATGTCAAAAAATGAAAATGTTTGTTTTGTAGAGCTCTAAAAGTGCTCCGAATATCACTTTTCTCTAAAAGTTAACCCTGAATTGCCACGTTCAAAAACTGATTTTGAAGGTTTGCTCAGATGCTTTTATAAATTTGGTCATAGAAGGCGTAGATTACGAGATAAATTTTGGTGTCTTCAACAAAGTTGCTTGGATTGGCAAGCCCATCAACTTTCTAGAAGACAAAAATTCCCAAAATATTCCTGAAAAGTTAGATTTTCAAAATCACCCTAATCGTGAACCACCCTAATTTTGAACCAAACCAAAAGTTGCCCCTTTCCATTTGCAACAACTCTTCTGAAGACACCAAAGCTCCAAAACGTCACCATTTTTCGGAAAATCCATTTTCCACTTAATTTTGCGATCTGGACCACTGTGCATTGCACAGTGGTCCGAAACCGAAATCTAGCGTGACAAAATTGATAGCAGCCACACGTTAAGATTTAGAGCTTTGGTGTCCTCGGAACAAATGATCAGGGTCAATAGGGGCATCTTTTGGTATGGTGGGCATTAGGGTGGTCCAAATTTTAGGGTGGTTCAGAATTTTTATTTTGGCGGGATGACGAGATAGCGCTTTGGTGTCTTCAGAAAAAATGTAGAGAACACCATTCTGAGCAACTTTGCTGAAAAGCACAAAGCTCTATCTTCAAACGGAAGTTTCTAGAGCCATTTTTGTAATTTAGGTTGAAGTGTTTATGAAAAAATGAGTTTTTTGAATTTATCAACTCAGGCTTGTGTCGTAGCGAGTTGGTGTCTTCTAGACATTTGTAGAGCTTATCAAAAAACACATCTATCTCCCAAGAAAGCAAAAATCGGACCTTTAAAACGAAAGTTATAGCCAAAATACGACGAAAAAGACGCCATTTTGAAATAACTCGAATAACTCGAAAAGGTGGTGGAGTTTGACCTCGCTCTTAGAAGCATCTGAAAGTACACATTTTAGAGTACATTTGCTGAAAATATCTCGGGGGTCTTTTTTGTTTAACTTATTTAATCTCAATTTGAAAATGAGCATTTTTTTATCGTTTTTTACCCATAACTTTTGATAGAGTTGACCAAAATTCATTTTTCAAGAATAAAAATGTTCATTTTGACAAGCTCTACAATTGTCTAGGAGGGCTCAAAAATGTACAAAATGATCTAGTGGTTGTAAAAGAAGAAAAAAGTTTTGGCTGAAATATTTCAGGAATCAACAAAATAATTAAATTTATTCCTGAAATATTTCAGCCAAAACTTGTTTCTTCTTTTACAACCACTAGATCATTTTGTACATTTTTGAGCCCTCCTAGACAATTGTAGAGCTTGTCAAAATGAACATTTTTATTCTTGAAAAATGAATTTTGGTCAACTCTATCAAAAGTTATGGGTAAAAAACGATTAAAAAATGCTCATTTTCAAATTGAGATTAAATAAGTTAAACAAAAAAGACCCCCGAGATATTTTCAGCAAATGTACTCTAAAATGTGTACTTTCAGATGCTTCTAAGAGCGAGGTCAAACTCCACCACCTTTTCGAGTTATTCGAGTTATTTCAAAATGGCGTCTTTTTCGTCGTATTTTGGCTATAACTTTCGTTTTAAAGGTCCGATTTTTACTCTCTTGAAAGATAAATGTGTGTTTTGATAAGTTCTACAAATGTCTAGAAGACACCAACTCGCTACGACACAAGCCTGAGTTGATAAATTCAAAAAGCTCATTTTTTCATAAGCACTTCAACCTAAATTACAAAAATGGCTCTAGAAACTTCCCGTTTGAAGATAGAGCTTTGTGCTTTTCAGCAAAGTTGCTCAGAATGGTGTTCTCTACATTTTTTCTGAAGACACCAAAGCGCTATCTCGTCATCCCGCCAAAATAAAATTTCTGAACCACCCTAAAATTTGGACCACCTTAATGCCCACCATACCAAAAGATGCCCCTATTGACCCTGATCATTTCTCCCGAAGACACCAAAGCTCTAAATCTTAACGTGTGGCCGCTATCAATTTTGTCACGCTAGATTTCGGTTTCGGATCACTGTGGCATTGCTTCAAAGAGCGAAATGATTAGTCAAGAAATTTCTTAGATATCGATTTTTTAAGTTCATTATTTATTGTAATCTTTTTTAAAAACAGTTCATCAAACTTGTCAAATAATCTGTTTTATGAGTCAATTACTCATCAAAATGTGCAATAAAAGACAATAACATTAAAAGGAACAACTCGTCTCTTTGTATTCACAGTAATGCATTCTGCTAAAACGCTCAACCAAACCACAATTTTGAAATTAGAAAATAACGAAAATAGGAAGCTTTGTCCTTATATTATTCTCATGAAAAATATTACTTTTGAAGCTTGCAACAGTAATTTGCATTCCATTTTCGTTTTGTACCCATGCACCTGGTCAATGCTTAAATAAGACATTTAAAAAAATATATGGTGTCAACAACTCTAACAAGGATGTTTTAAGAACCACTGCCTTGAAGATCCAACAAATTTGGCTGCACCGGTGGCCAACAGTAGCGGCAGTACAGCACGGTAGCAGCCTGGGTGGCAATTGGTGGCAAAAATCCTTGCCCCAGGTCTCTCGGAGGGTGAGAAAAAGGCACAGGATATAATAATGGAAAACTGATTCCCGCTCCTTTTCTCAACTTTTGAACATTCCCCGCAACTCCAAAAAAGGTAACAACGACCACCAGCAATGCGCATTTTCCTATCAGCTGGTGTTGACTTTTGTTCTTCTTTGGTTTTCGTCCCCCCTCCGCCCAAAGGATGTTGACGCTGGTTTTATGACTTTCGCTTGTTAAATGCATTCCACACGATGATCCTGGGTTTGACCTGAAACACGAGTGAGCTTCAAAAATGGGGTTGGATCAGATAAAAGTTTTGCTTTTGCTGCCACTAGCAGCACTTGGTGAATCGATTATTGATCACACACCATTAATCATTTTTTATCTTTTTCTGAGCTGATTATGACTTGGTAGTCATCTATATATTTGGCATTCAATTCTGGATTTTCGTACCATTACAATACACCTGCAAGTTCAAAATAAAAATCGAACACAAGTACTCACCCTCGTCCGACATACCACCTGATGTTGTCACAAAAAGTGCGACACAAGATAACGTAAACACACACACCCAAGCACACACTTAAGCTCGTTGTGCCCAAAATCTCTGGTTTCGCTGTTTTAGTGCTTTTTGCGGGATTTCCGGATGTGAACTCGATGTTTTTCTCCCCCAGAAACAGCAGCACCAGCAGCCACATTGCGTAAATTCTTCGAAAAAACGATCCCGGGACATGGTTTTGAAGGGAAAAATATACGTGTTTTGCTGTCGGGTGCGACACTCCAAAACAACATTTTAGGACAAATTGGCTGGGTTTGATTTTAACCCTGGAATCGTTTAAATAAGAAATTTGAAGAATTTCGTATTTTAACATTCGTGCTCAAACTCAATTTATTTTAACGAATCATCTTTGAAGTTAATTTTACGCAGTTGGCCTGACTGCTTTTACGTTTTTTTTTTGTTTCAAAGTATTTCTATGCAATGGAGCAGGCGTTAGGCGTTCGTCAACCTAAGGCATTCTCCAAGATGATTAGATTAGATTAGATTAGATTAGAATCGATTAGATTAGATTAGGTTAGATTAGATTAGATTAGATTAGATTAGATTGGATTAGATTAGATTAGATTAGATTAGATTAGACAAAATTAGATTAGATTAGATAAGATAAGAATAGATTAGATTAAATTAGAATAGAAAACAAATTTAAATTTATTCTCAATGCTTTCTTAGGAAATTTATCTGTTTTTGGATTTATAAACTTGAAAAATATTTGGGTGATTCTCCGCCAACTCACACAGCAGTTGCCCCGATTCGAGACTTTGTTAAGGTTTGTCCTGATCACGAATCCGAGATCCGTTTTTTTGATATCTCGTGACGGAGGGGCGGTACGACCCCTTCCATTTTTGAACATTCGAAAATAATGTGTTTTTCAATAATTTGCAGCCTGAATCGGTGATGAGATAGAAATTTGGTGTCAAACGGACTTTTATGTAAAATTAGAGATTTGATGGCGTACTCAGAATTCGAAAACGTATTTTCATCGAAAAAACACTAAAAATTTTAAAAATTCTCCCATTTTCCGTTACTCGACTGTAAAAAATTTGGAACATGTCATTTTATGGGAAATTTAATGTACTTTTCGAATCTACATTGACCCAGAAGGGTCATTTTTTCATTTAGAACAAAATGTTTCATTTTACAATTTCGTGTTTTTTTTCTAACTTTGCAGGGTTTTTTTTAGAGTGTAACAATGTTCTACAAAATTGTAGAGCAGACAATTACAAAAATTTTGATATACAAACATAAGGGGTTTGCTTATAAACATCACGAGTTATTGTAATTTTACGAAAAAAAGTTTTGAAAAAGTTGGTCGTTGTTGATCATGGCCGTTCATGGTCACCCGCGACAGACATGGACGACGAAACAAAGAGAAACGCAAAAAATAACTTTTTCAAAACTTTTTTTCGTAAAATCGCGATAACTCGTGATGTTTATAAGCAAACTCCTTATGTCTATATATCACAATTTTTGTAATTGTCTGCTCTACAACTGTGTACAACATTGTTACATTCTAAAAAAAATAACCCTGCAAAGTTAGAAAAACACGAAATTTTAAAATGAAAAAAAAGTGTTCTGAATGAAAAAATGATCCTTCTGGGTCAATGTAGATTCGAAAATTACATTAAATTTCCCATAAAATGACATGTTCCAAAAATTTTTACAGTCGAGTAACGGAAAATGGGAGATTTTTCAAAACTTTTTAAGTGTTTTTTTCGATGAAAAATACGTTTTTTCGGAATTCTGAGTACGCCATCAAATCGGGCGTCTAATTTTACATAAAAGTCCCTTTGACACAAAATTTCTATCTCATCACCGTTTCAGGCTGCAAATTATTGAAAAACATCTCTTTTTTCGCATGTTCAAAAATGGAAGGGGTCGTACCGCCCCTCCGTCACGAGATATCAAAAAACGGGCCTCGGATTCATGATCAGGGACAAAAGTTACCCCTTAGGACAAAGTTTCACGCAAAACGAAGAGGGGTCGGGACAACTTTTCCAGATTTCGTGTGAGTTGGTAGAGAATTACCCATTTAGCACATTGATACCAGCTTTTTAAAATTCGATCTAAACTAGAGGTAGACAAAACCACTATATTTACGAGCCACTCATTTTCGTTTGCTCATTAAAAAGAGCCGCTCTTTTGAACGGCTCTTTCGCTCTTTTCCAAAATATGGTTGAAAAGGATATTAAAACTAGTGATAATATTTGAAAAAAACTTTTCTGAAAATGAGAAGATGTATTTGAAACCATAGGTCTTGGCGGTCCCTATGTCAACATTTCTTCTCGAGCCTAAACGTTTGGATAATTGAAAGTGTGGCATCCAAACTTAAATGTTGGATTTTAAAGAAATTACTTTTAATCTTAAAATTTCGTTTATTTCTGTCAAAATTGAACTAATGCTGAAAAAGAAAATATTCTTTTCTACATTCTGATTTGATCGATAAAGTTTTTGGGACAAAAGGACTTATTTATTTTTTTCTAAAATATTCAAGCTATTTAGTAGATTTTTGGTAATTATTTCCAAGTTAAGCAATTTGAAATGCTAAAATTTGTATTCGGGTAATACTTAAATGTACGATCAGTACAATGAAAAGTTCCTTCATTTTGTGAAGAAAATCATTTACTTATGAAATTAAAAAAAAGTAGGAAGCTGAAAATATGAGCTTGAAAACTATTAAGTTTTTTTTTCGAATGTTGACATCAATGCTATTGAGAGTCTTTCAATATATATTGATAAGAAATTTGCTTTTTGAAATATGATGATTCAGATCTGAAAATGACAGGTAATATCCCGTCTTTAACCTGCCGTTTTTTTATCCTAAAATATTCGAAAAAATACACCAAGGGAAAAAGCTGGAATTATTTTTTATTAGCATTGAAATATTTGAAATTGTATTTTAAAAACAGATTTAACACTAATGTAGTTGATGGAAATTCAATGAATTAAAATATAAAATTTATTCCATCTTGGAAGAGTTCTTTCAAAGAACGGAGATTTTTTTGTGAGCCATGGTTCGTTCGCTCTTTTGTGTTCCTCATCTGAGGTAAGGCTATAATCCTGCTCGGAAAATGAACTTCTTTCAGAAACGTCGTAGACCCACCTTCATGTATACCTATCGACTCAAAATCGAAAACTGAACAAATGGCTGTGTGTATGTGTGTGGCAAAGATTCTTACTCAGTTTTTTCAGCACTGGCTTAACCGATTTAGGTCAAACCGGTCGCATTAGACTCGGTTTAGGGTCCCATACGTCGCTATTGAATTGTTTGAAGTTTCGACATGTAGTTCAAAAGTTATGTATAAAAATGTGTTTTCACAAATATCCGGATCTCACTTAAATGTATGTAAACTATGTCCGAATCTATAATTCGACCCATCGTTGGTTAGATAATTGAAAGACCTTTCCAACGAGTCCAATACATTGACAGTTATGACCACTCTAGTGATATTTGTGTACTTTTTTATTCCGGATCTAAAAAAAATGATGAAATTCGTGTTCAAATGTATGTGTCTCATCATGTCACACACTGTTTGTAAAGAGTGAGGAAGGCGCCAACCACATAGGTGGCTTAAGTTAGTTTTTAATAAACCAGCTCTTTGAGCGGCTTGCGCTTTTTTTGCCCACCTCTAATCTAAACAGATATGAAGCAGATTTATTTGATTTTGTATAAGTACATCTAAATTAATTCAAGTGTTTTGTATAATACTAGAAATCATTAGATTTAAAAATAATTAAAAACACATTGCGTACACAGGGTTAACCCCTTCTGCTCAACCAACCAGATCACCCCAGCCCAAAATCATATCTAAAGGATTCAGACGAAATCCGAATTTGTAGAAGACCCAAAAGAAGGGTTCAACACTTTCACTGAACCCACCACCGCCCACCCCAAACCGTCGTTGCGTACATCTGTTTTGCCCTGTCGTCAACAAGCGGAAATGAAATTTTCAAATATTTTCCCTCAGCGCAATCGGAGTTTTTGGTCCCAAAAATTTCATCTCCCATTTTTTTCGGTGCAATATCTGGACCAGCGGAAAGGCGTTTCCTGCCACGTTTGAAAATTTTACGACTGTTCAATTGTTTGACAGCTTACAGCTCCGGCAAATAACGAAGCAAAATGACATTTTGAGCTTTTCTCAAGCTTAGTAAGATGAAGCCAACAAAAAGTGTCGTCGGGGAAAAGCGCAATTCATGACCTGGAAAATCGTTGCGTTTGAGCTCCGAGTCCGGGTAAGAAATTAATTACTTCTGGGATTTCAGCAGCCAACGTCGGATATGGAATTGCTACGTTGCTGCTTTTTCTCTTGCTGCTCCGTTCAAAAAGTGCCTGTTGACACGTGAGAGGAGAAGTTTACTTTTTTTAGTTTATCTTGATCACTTGAATTAACAATCTTTGCAACTTTTAAAATGTTCATGGCTTTTACCATCTAAGACTCTCATTCCAAAACGAGCACTACTTTCAAATCGCTACAAAATGTTCAAACACCTGAGCCCTACAAAGTGCATCTCACGATGCCAAGAGGAGTCCTTAAAAGTAGTGTGTACCTACTTGCAACTTTCGACCTCACTCTGTTACACCATTAAGCACTCGAAGGATCGTTCGCAATCGAGCGAGCTTTTTACCCGGGTGAGAGCGCACCTCGACACGACAAATGGCTTCTTGCCATGAAAAGGTGTTGGGAAATGCGTTTGCAACACTTTCAGTGCCTGTTTCCCGCTTACAATGTACACCGGTTTATTGTACCTACGGCAACATGCAATCACGCGCGTGTTCCAATCGTTTCTTTGTGATCAGGGAATCGACTGTCGATTTGCAAGGTGTGAGAGCTTTTAAAAGTTTTCATTGTGCGCTACGGAGCGATTATGCTGGCTGCACAAAATGCTGTTGCTGAATTAAAATAAGATGTGGGACAATTATGAAATGAGCAAATAATTTTTTTTTTTGCGTATTGATTTTATGATTTTTGCCTTCCTCACCTCACTGAGGAAAGGCTATAAAATCACACGAAAAATGAAATTCTTAATTTGACCTCCTAGACCCACCTTCACGTATACATATCGACTCAGAATCAAATTCTGAGCAAATGTCTGTGTGTGTGGTGAGATGTTGATAAAAAACCGATTTTGTTTGTTTTGGTGTTTATAGAATTTAGTAAAGTGCTTCAAAAGTTATGCTAAAAAATGATTTTAGCAAAAGTCCGGAAGATTGTAAAAAAGGTTGTTTTTGAAAGAAAACCCATTATGTTAAACATTTTCAGAAAGGTATTTAAAAGACCTTTCCAACAAGTTCAAAGATTGAGATCTGACAATCCTATCAAAAGTTATAAGCACTTCAGAGCAATTCCAGCCCTAAACAGGAATTTTTAGGTCCTTTTTTTCGACCCTCTCCGATTTCAATGAAATTTTGTAGACATGTTATCCTAGGCATATATAAGCCATTTTTGTGTATATGGAGCTAGTTACACTCGATAATGACATTTCAGAAGGGCGTAAGTGTTTTAAATATTTTTGTATTTCATAATTTAAATATTGCTGTATCTCGAAGCCGTAGCACCGTATCAAAAAGAGGTCAAAGACAAACTCGTAGGAAATTTGGAGGGCTTTTTGAAAAAAATACATTGAAAGTAAAAAACACTCCACATTTATAAGATTTTTTAATTTTTAAGTTTAAAAGCCAAATTTGAGGGTGAGCCCACAATTTTTCTTCGATCAAAATTTTTGTGAAAATAGCCTAAGATGTTACAAAAAGACTCACGAAAATTGCAGGATGGAGCAACTCACCTAAAAAAATACAAAAATCATTTACTGAAACTGTTTTTTTTTGAAAAGTGCTCTAAACATCAAAATTTTCAAAAACCGAATACGAGAATCGATTCTCTAGACAATTTTACATAAGCTGTAAGCCCATGCATCCAATTGAAATGTGGTCAAAGACAAACTTATGGGAAATTGGACGAGCTATCCGGTAAAAATATTTTCAAGACTGAAAAATCAAGTCGGTCATATAGAAATTGGCAAAAAACCATCAAAAAACTTATATTTTCAACATTTTTATTTTTATAACCGCTGTAACTTCACAAGGATTGGACTTAGGACAATGATCAATATGGAGTCTTTTATGTAAAATTGTCTAGAGAATCGATTCCTGTATTCGGTTTTTGAAAATTTTGATGTTTAGAGCACTTTTCAAAAAAACAGTTTCAGTAAATTATTTTTGTATTTTTTTAGGTGAATTGCTCCATCCTGCATTTTTCGTGAGTCTTTTTGTTACATCTTAGGCTATTTTCACAAAAATTTTGAACGAAAATTAATCGTGGGCTCACCATCAAATTTGACTTTTAAACTTAAAAATCCAAAAATCTCATAAATGTGGAGTGTTTTTTTCTTTCAGTGTATTTTTTTCGGAAAGTCCGTCAAATTTCCTACAAGTTTTTCTTTGACCACTTTTTGATACGGTGCTACGGCTTCGAGATACAGCAATATTTAAATTACGAAATACAAAAATATTTGAAACACTTACGCTCTTCTCTAATGTTATTATCGAGTGTAACTGGCTCCATATACACAAAAATGGCTTATATATGCCTAGAATAACATGTCTACAAAGTTTCATTGAAATCGGAGAGGGTCGGGTACAACCGATTCCCTATTTGACATGGAATTGCTCTTAAGTGCTATTTATGCACTTTTTGGAGGCCAGGTCTCAGATATCGTGCTTGCCATTTCATTAGGGCACATAACTTTTTTAACCAAGAGTGTGTCCCTTTCACACCTTATGTAAACTGTCATTTGAGTGAAAGGGATACACTATTGTTTACAAAAGCTATCTTTTGAAATGTTAGGCTCCACATTTTGATGAAAACGTTGTCCGGATCTATAATACGACCTGACGTTGAATAGTTAATCAAAAGACCTTTCCAACGAGTTTAAAAGATTGGAGATCTGACAACTCTATCAAAAGTTGTAAGCACATAAGTGCACTGGATTACGAAGATCTGACTACTCAATCTGATGGTATGAATAATGAGTCAAATTGATAGAACACTGAAAGGTCCGCCCTTTTGTGTCTATTTTGGAAAGCATTACTCTGGGTTTAGTGAAAATGTTTTACGGACTCAACCAATTGTTCCAAAGTTTTTAAACTTCTTTATGTCATTAATAAAATCTAAAAAAAAATGAATAATTTACCATGCGAGCTACCCTATCAGCTAATTCCCATCGTTTTATTTTTTACAATGTATTTTTTCTAATATTTTTGGATTTTTTTCCTCATATTTACAAATTTGAGAAATTCAGGTCGTGTTTCATTTTATTTTTAGTTTTCTATTTCTATGTTATAATCACATTATTGAATTTAAATTTCTGATTTTTAAACGTGTTTTGATTTCTTTTTCAAAATGTGTTAAGGCCGATGCAATTTTTTACAAAGTTTTTGTTTCTTGGCTCTGACCTCTGGTTCAGTTGTTTTGCAAACATTAGTTTCTAGAACTAATCATACTCTGAGTACTAAAGCTATCGATGAGTAAAAACATATTTTTTTTAATTTAAAGCTTTATTTTCAATATTTTGAAACAAGAATTATTACAAATATGCAAATCATTAATGAGCAATTCTCTACGAAATCGGTCTTTTTTCTTCAATTTTAATTTTTGTATTTTTTAATCCGACTGAAACTTTTTTGGTGCCTTCGGTATACCCAAAGAAGCCATTTTGCATCATTAGTTTGTCCATATAATTTTCCATACAAATTTCGCAGCTGTCCATACAAAAATGATGTATGAAAATTCAAAAATCTGTATCTTTTGAAGAAATTTTTTGATCGATTTGGTGTCTTCGGCAAAGTTGTAGGTATGGATACGGACTACACTGGAAAAAAATGATACACGGTAAAAAAAATTGGTGATTTTTTTATTTAACTTTTTATCACTAAAACTTGATTTGCAAAAAACACTATTTTCGAAATATTGGTCGCAAATTTTTTTCAACTTCGAATTTCGATGTAAAATCAAATTTGCAATCAAAAAGTACATCAGTAAAATTTTGATAAAGTGCACCGTTTTCAAGTTAAATCCATATTTAGGTAACTTTTTTGAAAATCGTCGCAGTTTTTCATTTTTTTAAATTAGTGCACATGTTTGCACACTTTTGGAAAAAATATTTTTGAAAAGCTGAGAAAATTCTCAATATTTTGCTTCTTCGGACTTTGTTGATACGACCTTTAGTTGCTGAGATATTGCAATGCAAAGGTTTAAAAACAGGCAAATTGATGTTTTTCAAGTCTCACCCAAACAGCCCACCATTTTTTAATGTCGATATCTCAGCAACTAATGGTCCGATTTTCAATGTTGATATATGAAACATTTGCGAAATTTTCCGATCTTTTCGAAAACATTATTTTCAAAATTTTCGAATCAAGACTAACATTTTAAAAGGGCGTAATATTGAATGTTTGGCCCTTTTGAAATGTTAGTCTTGATTTGAAAATTTTGAAAATAATGTTTTCGAAAAGATCGAAAAATTTCACAAATGTTTCATATATTAACATTGAAAATCGGACCATTAGTTGCTGAGATATCGACATTAAAAAATGGTGGGCTGTTAGGGTGAGACTTGGAAAACATCAATTTTCCTGTTTTTAAACCTTTGCATTGCAATATCTCAGCAACTAAAGGTCGTATCAACAAAGTCCGAAGAAGCAAAATATTGAGAATTTTCTCAGCTTTTCAAAATATTTTTCCAAAAGTGTGCAAACATGTGCACTAATTTAAAAATGAAAACTGCGACGATTTTCAAAAAGTTACCTAAATATGGATTTAACTTGAAAACGGTGCACTTTATCAAAATTTTACTGATGTACTTTTGATTGCAAATTTGATTTTACATCGAAATTCGAAGTTGAAAAAAATTTGCGACCAATATTTCGAAAATAGTGTTTTTTGCAAATCAAGTTTTAGTGATAAAAAGTTAAATAAAAAAATCACCAATTTTTTTTTACCGTGTATCATTTTTTTCCAGTGTAGTCCGTATCCATACCTACAACTTTGCCGAAGACACCAAATCGATCAAAAAATTCCTTCAAAAGATACAGATTTTGAATTTTCATACATCATTTTTATATGGACAGCTGCGAAATTTGTATGGAAAATTATATGGACAAACTAATGATGCAAAATGGCTTCTTTGGGCATACCGAAGGCACCAAAAAAGTTTCAGTCGGATTAAAAAATACAAAAAAAAAATCGAATGACCGAAATCCTAGAGAACTGCTCTAATGACTTTATGAAAATATTTGTTATTCTAAATTTTAACGTTTTGTACTGATCTGTGGTACCCCTGGGTGACATTGTGTCTCCCCGAATTGTGTATGACCGAATCTCACCCCCAGACCCAATGTCACCTCTGATGACGGTACCAAAACTAAAAAAAATGTGAAAAAAATTAATAGATAAAACATGTGAGAAATAAGTGTTATACAACGCATTCTGTTGTTTTTTTTTAAAGTTTTGCTAGTTTTCTTTTAGTTCTTGATTTTTTTTTGTTGCAAATTTGGGAATTTTGTTAACTTCGAATTTAAATTTGCAATTGCCCTATATTAATATTGCATTTTGTTCTTTCCAATTTTAGTATTAAAAATCACACTAGTAAATGCATTTTTCAGGATTTTTTAGTAAATGATTTATTGGTTTATAACTTTTTAAAAATAGATCGAGTTGCATTTAAAAAAAATAAATTATGAATAGGGTAATTCTCCGCCAACTCACACAGCAGTTGCCCCGACCCCTCTTTGATTTGCGTGAAACTTTGTCCTTAGGGGTAACTTTTGTCCCTGATCACGAATCCGAGGTCCGTTTTTTGATATCTCGTGACGGAGGGGCTGTACGACCCCTTCCATTTTTGAACATGCGAAAAAAGAGTTGTTTTTCAATAATTTGCAGCCTGAAACGGTGATGAGATAGAAATTTGGTGTCAAAGGGACTTTTATGTAAAATTAGACGCCCGATTTGATGGCGTACTCAGAATTCCGAAAAAACGTATTTTTCATCGAAAAAAACACTAAAAAGTTTTAAAATTCTCCCATTTTCCGTTACTCGACTGTAAAATTTTGGAACATGTCATTTTATGGGAAATTTAATGTACTTTTCGAATCTACATTGTCTCAGAAGGGTCATTTTTCATTTAGAACAAAATTTTTCATTTTAAAATTTCGTGTTTTTCTAACTTTGCAGGGTTATTTTTAGAGTGTAACAATGTTCTACAAAGTTGTAGAGCAGACAATTACAAAAATTTTGATATATAGACATAAGGGTTTGCTTATAAACATCACGAGTTATCGCGATTTTACGAAAAAAGTTTTGAAAAAGTTGGTCGTCATCGATCATGGCCGTTCATGGTCACCCGCGACAGACACGGACGACGAAACAAAGAGAAACGCAAAAGTAACTTTTTCAAAACTTTTTTCGTAAAATCGCGATAACTTGTGATGTTTATTAGCAAACCCCTTATGTCTATATATCAAAATTTTTGTAATTGTCTGCTCTACAACTTTGTAGAACATTGTTACACTCTAAAAAATAACCCTGCAAAGTTAGAAAAAACACGAAATTTTAAAATGAAAAATTTTGTTCTAAATGAAAAATGACCCTTCTGGGACAATGTAGATTCGAAAAGTACATTAAATTTCCCATAAAATGACATGTTCCAAAATTTTTACAGTCGAGTAACGGAAAATGGGAGAATTTTTAAAACTTTTAGTGTTTTTCGATGAAAATACGTTTTTCGGAATTCTGAGTACGCCATCAAATCGGGCGTCTAATTTTACATAAAAGTCCCTTTGACACCAAATTTCTATCTCATCACCGTTTTAGGCTGCAAATTATTGAAAACACCTCTTTTTCGCATGTTCAAAATGGAAGGTCGTACCGCCCTCCGTCGCGAGATATCAAAAACGGACCTCGGATTCGTGATCAGGGACAAAAGTTACCCCTTAGGACAAAGTTTCACGCAAATCGAAGAGGGGTCGGGGCAACTTTTCCCGATTTCGTGTGAGTTGGTAGAGAATTACCCAATAATAAAAAACACAAACAAAATACATTTTTTAAACATAATGAATCAATTACTAAAACTTTATACTAATAAAAAAATCAATTTCTTCTTTTCATTACAGGTAAAACTCATAGCATCATTAACTAGAGGAAATTATTCAGTAAGCTAACTTTATTTTTATTCAATTGTTTAAAAAGTTAACTTGAGAAAACAACATATATTCTATGCTTGAAAAAGTAACTTCAAAGAAATTAGTATGTTATGCTCCCTTGTTCCCATACAACTTCGTTAAAGCACTTGTAAATTTGAACTAACATTTAAACATTTGATATAAGGGCTCAAAATCTAGTGTATGGATTAGGTCTGTTCAAATGAATATTGTTTCTATTTGAGTTGTTAGGGTAAAATAAAACTTTTTAGCGCCTTAGCTAACAGCAATAATTACTCCAAAATGAATAATTATGTAACTCACTGCTGAATGGAAATAAAAAAACTCTCATTTGCATTACAAATGAACTAATTGGAACTTGATTATTAATTATGAAACTGGTTTGTAAATAAAAGCTTTCAAACTTTGTAAGCTGTCATTCAAAATTGCAAAACATCATTATTTTTTATTAATATCTGAAAATATTAAGAGAATCCCGCATAATCAAGTGTCGTTTGATGAAATTACTTACTTACTTCACTGCTTTCTTCTTGTTGTAAATCAATCTATTCTGAGTTTTTTTTACAAACATACCTTTACTGTCTGTTGCATCAGTTAATCTCCTTTAAATGCGATACACGAAAAACTAATTTCCGTTTCATGCGGCAATTCTCTCCAACAAAGAACAAGAAACCCAACAAAAAATATTCCCGTCAAAACACGATTGGAGTGAAATGAGCTCGCATAAAATGGGTTTTATTTTGCTCCCACGCTAAAAATAAAAAATAACACCCCGCCCACATTTAAAAGCTCACTTTCTAAGTGGATGTACCTTTATCAAGCTGCCTCCTCCTGAGACCAGCAGGCATACGGTTAATATTGTAGCATTCTAAATTGTTGTTGCAAAGAGCTTTGCAAAATATTTTTGCTGTTGATTTTAAAATGCAAAAAAAAATGAATAGAGTGAGAGTCCCTTTCTTTATCGAATGTTTTTCTTTTATTATGTCTGTCTGTGTCGGTTCTACCCCCTCCTCTCCACCCATCATTATGGCGTCGGTGGGAGGTAGCACAAGGCAAATCAAAACAATACCATAACAGTTGGGGGAAAATATTGTCATTGCAGAATTGCTTTAACGCGATTTTTTTTAGATATTTTTGTATGGTATGCTGAAGCATACTTTAGTGTTAACTCATTTTACTGTGTGAGTTGTCGTAATTCTGTGTTTTTTTTTCATTTTTCAAACCATCGAAATAAATAAAAGTGATGGAAGCCTTTCAAACATTATATTTCAATTCATTAACATGCTTTTTTCAAAACCCTCTTTAAAAAAAAAACTAACTTAATCCACCTATGTGGTTGATGCCTTCCTCACTTTTTACCAACAATGGGTAAAATGAGTGGTTTGGACACATATTTCAGCTATTTTTTAGGCCCAGAAAAATAAGAACACAGAAATAACTTAAGTTGTCATAACTCGACACAGGGTTGCCAGATCTTCAATTATGTGGACTCGTTGGAAAGGTCTCTTGATAACCTAACCAACGATGGGTTGGATGGTGGATCCGGACATCGTTTACATACATTTAAGTAAGATCCGGCTTCAAAAAAGTACATAAATATCACTTAAGTGGTTATAACTCGAGACAGGGTTGCCAGATCTTCAATTATGTGGACTCGTTGGAAAGGTCTCTTGATTACCTAACCAACAATGTGTCGGATAATGGTTCCGGACTTCGTTTACATACATTTAAGTGAGATCCGGCTCCAAAAAAGTACATAAATATCACTTAAGTGGTCATAACTCGAGGCAGGGTTGCCAGATCTTCAACGTTGTAGACTCGTTGGAAAGGTCTCTCGATTACCTAACCAATGATGGGTCGGATGATGGATCCGGACATCGTTTACATGCATTTAAGTGAGATCCGGCTTCAAAAAAGTACATCAATATCACTTAAGTGGTCATAACTCGAGGCAGGGTTGCCAGATCTTCAATTATGTAGACTCGTTGGAAAGGTCTCTTGATTACCTAACCAACGATGGGTTGGATGATGGATCCGGACATCGTTTACATGCATTTAAGTGAGATCCGGCTTCAAAAAAGTACATAAATATCACTTAAGTGGTCATTACTCAAGGCAGGGTTGCCAGATCTTCAATTATAAAGACTCGTTGGAAAGGTCTCTTGATTACCTAACCAACAATGTGTCGGATAATGGTTCCGGACATCGTTTACATACATTTAAGTGAGATCCGGCTTCAATAAAAGTACATAAATATCACTTAAGTGGTCATAACTCGAGACAGGGTTGCCAGATCTTCCTCTCGATTACCTAACCAATGATGGGTCGGATGATGGATCCGGACATCGTTTACATGCATTTAAGTGAGATCCGGCTTCAAAAAAGTACATTAATATCACTTAAGTGGTCATAACTCCAGACAGGGTTGCCAGATCTTCAATTATGTGGACTCGTTGGAAAGGTCTCTTGATTACCTAACCAATGATGGGTCGGATGATGGATCCGGACATCGTTTACATGCAGTTAAGTGAGATCCGGCTTCAAAAAAGTACATAAATATCACTTAAGTGGTCATAACTCGAGACAGGGTTGCCAGATTTTCAATTATGTGAACTCGTTGGAAAGGTCTCTTGATTACCTAACCAACGATGGGTCGGATGATGGTTCCGGACATCGTTTACATACATTTAAGTGAGATCCGGCTTCAAAAAAGTACATAAACATCACTTAAGTGGTCATAACTCTAGACAGGGTTGCCAGATCTTCAATGTTGTGGACTTGTTGAAAAGGTCTCTTGATTACCTAACCAACGATGGGTTGGATGATGAATCCGGACATCGTTTACATGCATATAGTTGAGATCCGGATATATGTGAAAACACATTTTTATACATAACTTTTGAACTACTTATCGAAACTTCAAACAATTCAATAGCGATGTATGGGACCCTAAACCAAGTCGAATGCAACTGGTTCGATCAAAATCGGTTCAGCCAGTGCTGAGAAAACTTGGCAAGATTTTTGAACACATACATACATACACACACACACACATACACACACACACATACACACACACACATACACACACACAGACATTTGTTCAGTTTTCGATTCTGAGTCGATATGTATACATGAAGGTGGGTCTTCGAGCTTTTAATAAAAAGTTCATTTTTAGAGCAGGATTATAGCCTTACCTCAGTGAGGAAGGCAAAACTCACTTTTTCCCTTTAACTCAGTTCAGACAGACACATCTGGTCGGACAAGCGTAAGAGCGGGACGTGCCGGCGGTGGGTGAGTTCCGGATCTTGATAAAGCGAAGAGAAGCTGCAACTTCCGTGCATATCTTAACACTGAACGATGTTCTTTCACCCCCACAACGTTCAATGAACATCCCTTTTGCTTCATTCTTCAGCTAAAAAAAAACTTTGCTCATCTAACGCGTTTCACACCCGTCCTATAGGGTGGTCAAGAAAACGGGTTTAGAGATTTGAAGATTTCTACATAACAAACTGTATTTGTACATTTTAGACAAATTTGGAATTTGGGACACAAACAGATTAAACTGAGTGGTATCCAAATCTTAAAAATTTCAATTTGTACACCCAAAATTCAGAGTCGATAGAATCGTTTCTTCAAAATGAGGGTTCAGTGTCAAAATCGAAAGAATAATGCTACCAACTCACACCATCAAAACAAATTTGTCCATTTGTTAATTGAAACAATAAATCTCAAACAATTGCCATAAATTGACTTCTGACCACACCTTGGTCACCAAGCTGTGGGGGCCGACTCAGTAAAGTCATTGGGTTAGTCTGACAAAGGTCTCCGGTTCGATTCCCGTAGTAGACATTTTTTGTTTTGACGAATGAACTTTTTTTTTGCAAATGAACCACGATGGAATAATTCTCTCGCCTACACAGCTAAAAAAGTAGTAATCCAGCTACGTGTAAAAGGCCTGGGTGTAAAATAAACTTTGCATTATTTTATGAAATTCTGTGTAATATTACACCCTGAAATTTGTAGCCCATCAGTATGGGAAACCTACTTAACCGAAATGTCAAGCTCATATATGCATTTATCCTTAAAGCTTTTCATCGGTCTGATGGCCGAGCGGGCTAAGGCGCCATTCCTGTTGGTGCTGGGTTTGAATCCCGTCGGATGCAACTTTTTTTTGTGTTTGCAAAAATTGTACATGCAGTGCGTAATATTAAGTGTTTATTTTGACGAAGGTGATGTGCATGCTTTTTCATGCGATTTTACCATCGGATTTTTTGCTGTGTATCTCGAGCTGTGTTCTCTATGTCCGTAAATGGTACCCCTATTCTGGCTGTAACTCAAAGCCGTTGCATCGTATCAAAAAGTGGTCAAAGACAGACTTGTAGGAAATTGAACGGGCGTTCTGAAAAAAAATACACTGAAATAAAAATATATGCCACTTCTATGAGATTTTGTGATTTTTATGTATGAAAGTAAAATTTCAGGGTGATGTAACGATTTTTTTTTTCGTTCAAAATTTTTCAGGAAAAAGAAAAAACACAAAAATCATTTACTAAAACTGTTTTTTTGAAAAGTGGTCTATACGTCGAAATTTTCAAAGTGGGAATCGATTCCTCAGACAATTTTACCTAATAGTCTCCATATTCCACTTCTTGTGAAGATACAGCGGTTTGAAAAATAAAAATGTTGAAAAAATAGGTTTTTTTTTGTGGTTTTTGTCAATGACAGACTTTATATTCCAGTTTCGTAAATATATTCACCGGAAAGCACGTCCAATTTTGCATCAGTTTGTCTTTAACAGCATCTCAATTATATGGGGAGCTTACAGATGTATACTTAATTACATTGTTAGTAGAAACCTGGATGATAAATAAGCTCACGTATATAATAAAACGAGTCAAATAAAAAAAAACTAAGTTAACCCATCTAAGTGGTTGGTGCCTTCCTCAATCTTTAGCAACTATTGGTGATCCGATGGACTTGGACACAAATTTCATCTAGTTTTTCTTACAATCCGCCAAGAAAAGTACACAAATATCGCTTAAGTGGTCATAACTCGAGACAGGGTTGCCAGATCTTTGATGTTTTGGAAAGGTAAACCACTTTGAAATTTAAAAATTACAGGTTATTGAATTGTTAGTGACTTGAAAATAATTTGGGAATGACTTAACGATTGGAATGTGGAAATTTATATATTACAAAATAGCAAAAAAAAAAATCAAAATATTAACGTTTTGACAATAAATATCAGATCAATATTAAAAAACGTCAATTAAAAAATAATGGCTGATTTTAGTAGAACTTAGAACAAGGCAATTTTTAAAGGCGTAAGGTTACGGGCTTCGCCTTGTAAGCGGAAGGTGTTGGGTTCGATTCCTGTCTGGCTCGCCAAGGTCCTTTAAAAAAGCAAATATGCTCACTAGGGTGTAATATCAAAATTGATTTTCCAGCACAGCAATTTTTCAGTTTCTTTTGGGGTCCTAAACAACTCCCCAAAGTTTGGGAACGATTGGTTTAGTCCTCGCTTTGCGCAAAGCGATTCAATTTTCCATATAAATATGTATGGGAAAAATCATTTTTTTGAATTTTTGTATTTAAAAAATCCAGGTTTCACGCTATACTAAAACCGGAATCATATTCGGATGCTCAGGAAGGTGCTCTACAACTTTCCCGAAGAGAGAATGGTGCTAGCTTGTCTCTGAAAGAAGATACGGCGTCCTCAAAACTCGTCTAAAACGTGATTTTCGAGCAAAAACACATTTTAGACGAGTTTTGAACACGCTGTATCTTTTTTTAAGAGCAAGTTAGCACCATACTCTCTTCGAGAAAGTTGTAGAGCACCTTTCAGAGCATCCGAATATGAGTACAGCGTGATACGTGGATTTTATTAATATCAAAATCCAAAAAAATGGTTTTTTCCATACAAATTTATATGGAAAATTGAATCGCTTTGCGCAAAGCGAGGACTCAACCAATCGTTCCCAAACTTTGGGAAGTGGTTAAGGACCCTAAAAGCAGGGCTGCGGAGTCGGGTCATATTTCAAACGACTCCGACTCCGACTCCGACTCCGGCTTTCTCAGATAAGCTGACTCCGACTCCGACTCCAGCTCCGGCTTTGAACAAATGGTTGGCTCCGACTCCAACTCCGACTCCGGCCTACCAAATCTAGCCGACTCCAACTCCGACTCCGACTCCAGCTTTCAACAAATGGTTGGCTCCGACTCCAACTCCGACTCCACATATTTTTAAATGTTTCAAAAGTTAGTTAACTATTATTAGTTCATTATTTTTAAATCATTGATAAATAGGATAATGTAAATACTCTCTAAGCGTCATGTTTTTCTCAAGAAAAATAAGTTAAGTTTCTTTTGAAAAGTAAGGTGAATAAACGGAAAAAAAGTTTCTAGGTTACAAGTTTTTTACGTTATGGAAACAGAAATCAAAAAATATCCCTGTTTTAGAGGCATTTTGAGAAGAACAGTTTTGTAAGTAAATTTGGATTTATTTGCTGACCCTCAAATTTGAAAAAAAAATGTTTCAAGGCTTATAAATTTAAATATTAATCTGTTATTTTTGAATGCATAACTAAAAGAAACCTGGCCTTGGTGATCTATTGAACATTAAAATTCAATTTGCTCACTTTCAGGCTGACATTTGTAAAAAGCACAGTGACAGGCACCTTGTTTTTTAAATGACAATTTTAAACGAAACATTTTTTTGTTTTTTTTTTTAAGATGTACATTGGCATCACGCCATGGCTGAAGGAGATTATTATTGCAAATCAATGTATCTAAACATTTTTTTCGAGGAAAGGACGCTTAAGATGTCCTTTTCAAATTTCTGTGACATAGAAAATATTTTATCCTGGAAATTTTTAATTTATTTTTTTTTTATTTTAAAATTTTATATACTTTAAAAAGGAGGCGCTTGATACTTCGTGAATCTTCACCTTAAACGAAGCTTTATGGATGATCTTGGGCCTCCATCAAAATATATGAAAAAAACTAAAAATATAATAAAAAAACAAATATCCACAAGTAAAATATTTTCTAGGTCACAAATATTTCATTTTTTGAAGGTAAATTGATTTGCAATGATTATCACCATCCGTCGTCATATTGGCGTGGGACATACAGTATGAAAAAAATCGTACCAGTTGATATTATTTTGATTCTGTTTTTTTATCTATAATATTTGGAAAATAAATTAAAATCCTATATTTTGATCTATACATTTTTTTATAAGTTCATTTTTGTACTGAACTCTTGAGATTTGTTCAACGATAATTTGCAACGATATCAAAATAGTTTACCTAAAATCAACATCAACATCAACAATCAATAATTATTTCAAAATTTGTTGCAACTTCTTTTGACATTTTTTGTTAGTTTAAATTATTTTAATTGCAACACTTTAATTTTCTTGTACTCAGTTATAAACAAAATGCGCATGTTGAGTTCCATGTTAGAGATTGTTATTATTGTTGATTATTTGTTACAAAAGTTAAACTGTCAGTGATTCTTTTTCGATCTGTAAAAACAGTGATTATTATTTATAATATTTTTATGTACCTTGCATTTTTTTTTTCCTAAACAAAGATTTAACTGAAAACCTCTAAGACATTCGCTATCGGGGTAAAAGATGACTTTGTGTGTACTTTTTTCAGAAATAACTGAATGAAATTTGGCCGAATTTAAATTTAAAGGGCACATAAATACAATCTGACTACATAACCATTATTTTTTATTATTTTTTGAATTATGATACTACCGTAAACTGGGGTGACTTTGATAGCTCGGGGTGACTTTGATAGGTTTTTCAAATGCCCGTCAAATTAATATCTAAACATTATTGAGAATTTTCAGTATATAAGCATTAAGGGATAGCTTATTATCGAACAGTTCGCTCTTGGACTTCGGAGAGTAAAGTCACGTTTCTCGAAGAGTGCGCGTACAAGCAGATTATTGGTGGTGCACACAGGGTGTGTTACCCATCTATCTCTTTCTAACAAAGCGGAATTAAACCAACGGAAAGATCAAAATGGAGACTCGAAAGAACACGCTGAAGATCCTGTTTGCGACCGGTGCCAAGGTGCCGTCCTACCTCGAGGTCTTGAAATTCATGTCGACCGGTGTAAAGATACCAGCCACTGACGTATATTCGGTGTACAAAGATGAAAACGACCAGAAATTCTACATCAAGTTTATGGACGAGAACAGCTACAACAGATTCTGCAACTCGGTAGAGGATCAGTATTGGTTCCGGTTCGATGACGGGTCAAGGTCTCCGGTGCAACTGGAGTTGGCCAGCAGGCAGTTCAAATACATCCGGCTTTTCAACCTGCCACCGGAGACGGAGGAAAAGGAAATCGCTATGGCGCTGAGTAAGTTCGGGAAGATTCGGCAACA
The DNA here is from genome assembly GCF_015732765.1 of Culex quinquefasciatus. NCBI lineage: Eukaryota > Metazoa > Arthropoda > Insecta > Diptera > Culicidae > Culex > Culex quinquefasciatus. Next base: position 122,178,723 of record NC_051863.1, on the reverse strand, counting down.
CGTACGGGAGAAGTATCCTCAAGACCTGGGTTACCACGTGTTCAGCGGTATCCGTGGCGTTTACATGGAGGTCGAGAAAGAAATACCAGCCAACATGTACATCGCCCATTTCCGAGCAAGGGTGTATTATGACGGATTGAAAAATCGTTGCTTCTTCTGCAAAGCTGAAGGGCACATGAAGGTCGAATGCCCTAAGCTGGCCAGTCTCAGGGTCAACGCTGAAACTGGTGGTCAGCGTTCGTACAGTAGCGTAACAGCAAATTTGGCGATCGCAAACAGCAGTACGATCGAGCCAGACAACACGCTCACCATGACAACGCTTCCGCTTACATCACCACCAGCACGACCCAAGATGCCAATGCAGCCGCAAGAGGGAGATGGCGCAAGCTCAGCGAAGATCAGTACACCAGCAAACAATCCATTTGTAACACTAACACCAGCGGAAGTTCCGATGGAGACGCCAGTACCACGACCAGAGGAGACGACGAACAACCAGGCGTCGGCGGCGACGACGACGGAGAGACCAGAGGAGACGACGAACAACCAGGCGTCGGCGGCGACGACGACGGAGACGCCGAATAAGCCGGTGGATGCGACGGCGACGGTAGCGACGCCGAAGGAGACATCGGCTGCTGAAGCAGAACGATCGGGACACGATGGGATGATTATCGACGGCGAGCAGTTGATGGTGGACGAAGCCATCAAGGGGACAGCGGAAGGGGAGGGAAAACTGGAGTTGAAAAAGCGACCGATAGAAACGAGTTTGTCGCTCGGCAGCAATGATTCGGATCTAGGGCAAGGTAAGGGAAGCAATAGTAAGAAAAACGTGGCGCTCAGGGCCAAGGTAAGGGCAAGGGAAGGGAAGGGGAAGTGAGGAGGGCTAAATGTTGAATATCTTTTCACACTCAACTTATTTCTTCCTTTGATGGACATCTATGAGTCCAGCCATGAATACGTTCAAGAAGTGTTCTTTGCGTTTGATTACGTTTGACATGATAGTCTTGATATTCATGCACTCTACTAAGATTAATCCATCCTTCTAATGCCTTTTATTCGAAAATTTGCAACCGTTAACCTGAACGCTATTAGCAGTAAATTAAAATTGTCTTTGTTTAAAGATTTCGTTTGGAATAACGACCTCGATTTTATATTTGTTCAAGAAGTTGCTGTTGAAAATTTTAATTTTTTATCTTCCTACACTGCACTTGTTAACATAAGTGTAGATGGTAAAGGAACTGGAATTTTAATTCGAAAAAATATTGACTATTCAAACGTCATTATGAATAGCAATGGCAGGATAACATCTGCAGAAATTGATGGAATAAATTTTATTAATATCTAAAAAAAAAAAAACATATATGCAAAAATTACATTGTTACATTGGATATATCAAAATTATTGGCCAAATCAAATTTCTATCAATGTCACCTCGGGCTATCAAAGTCACCCCAGTTTACGGTACATACTTGCGTAAGAGATTATCATTTAGTGATTTTAGTGTAATAACCCAATTAGAGCTTTTCAATCACAATTAAAAGCTTCAAAAACATAATGGCATCTGATAAATCAATTAAAAATATAAGTTGTTTTGTAAATTAAGCTGTCATATAGGAAATACTGAACAATAAAAAACATATTTTTTGTTGAATTTAAGATAACTCCGGCTCCGACTCCGACTCCGGGTTATCAGAAATCTTCAGCTCCGACTCCGACTCCGACTCCAGCTCTTAAAATTTAGCCGACTCCGGCTCCGACTCCGACTCCAGCTGTTCGAGTTTTGATGACTCCGACTCCGACTCCGACTCCAGGTCCCCAAAAAGACCCGACTCCACCGACTCCGGCTCCGACTCCGACTCCGACTCCGACTCCGACTCCACAGCCCTGCCTAAAAAGAACTGAAAAATTGCTGTGCTCGCTAAATTTTGACAACTTTATTTTTTTCCATACAACCATATTACACCCTAATGCTCACTGGGAATACTGACCGGTAGGGGATGGGTTTCGACTAGCGGCATGCTGGGTTTCCAATCCGTGGGTCGTGAGTTCGATTCTCGTAACGGTATGATGAAGTTTAATTTGGGCGATTTAAAATCGTTCCACGCTCCAAACAAAATGTGGAAATTTTGTATGGAGAAAAAGTTAAGAATGGGAAAAGTTCAAATTTGAAGGCCACGTGGTTTATGCAATAACATGACCTTGAAAACTTGACTTGTTTGCTAGAGTGTTTCAGACTACTCTAACTTAACTAAAATTTGTGTATAGCTTCAGGTATTGAGTCCGCAAGACATCATTTTTGTATTTTCTAATCATGTTAATGATTTCAAATCTCAAATCCTTGACCAAAAGACATCAGGATATGATGCGTTGGGGACATGCGAACTGCAAAACACAAATACTTAATCACCCTATCAAAAAAAAAAAAACGCGCACACACACATCATTCTTCCGGTGTTTCTAAAGGCGAGTCCCTTGTTATCGGGAAGAAAGCCCGGCCTGGCGGGTGGGGAAAAATTGAAGGACGCACTTTCAGCATGAAAGAAACCGGGAGGTTCCGCAAGTGAGAATACTACGAAGAAAAAAAAAAGCTCACGGAAGCCCGAGTTCACAGACCGGAGATAGAGTGCAGTGTTCTGTAGCGAAATGTGTGATGAAGAGTGATTTGTTATTTTCACTTCGTTTCGCATCAGACCGCTAGATGGTTGGTGGTGGTGGTAGGTACTGCTGGAGCACACCAGTTTAGCAGGAATTTTCTGCTTTTCAAAGTATTTTTTTTTCACGAGCTGAAGGACTCTATTCAGGTGTGTACGGGGAAATGTATTAAAAAATGTGGATGTTACTCACCGTTGCAACAGTTATCCTGGAATCCGAAGTTGGTACCTAAATGTCCACAATTTTAAATTTGAGAAAATTCTTCCATTTTCGGGAAACTCGAATATTTTTTGAAGTTTAATTTATTTGTTTTAAATATAAAATAATGAATTTTCTGGCAAATTGATAAACTTAGGACATTCAACGCCAACCTTATATGGAAAGAGGAAACCTCAGTATAGTATCGTTCATAGAAGGTACGCCTAACGGTGTGAAAATTCATATCTGTATTAAAATGTGGAAAACCCCTCGCCGGCATGATATGCATCTGCGTGATGATGAATGCAGGAAAAAAGTATAAAAAATAAAAGAAAAACCATGCTCCTGTAGGAAGCCGGAGGTGTTCAGGAGTAACCCACTTTCAGCGGAACGGTTCTCAGGTATAGACTATAGATGCGATCATGCCTGAAATAGGCCGTTACGCAGCAGACAGGTTGACGATGCTTTCGGGATAGGCTTTGAAAAGAGATATTGGGGTAAAATAGAAAATTACCAAAATATTTGCATAACTGTAATTTATCAAAAGTCTAATTTCCATAGAAATATGTCAAATTGAGTAAAAATCTTTCCATTTTACCCCGATTCCCGAACGTCAGACGGTAACAAACACACAAAGCACAATAGCCCGTCTGACAGCAGTCAGTGGTGCCAACACGCTGAACACGGAACGAAATTGGCAGACATCCTTGTCCGTCGACAGCCGGCTTTTGTTGGTCGCGCTCAAAGGCTGGAAAAATCGTCAAACATCACAAATACAGACAACGATGATAGCCAAAACACTCACACACGCACGCACACACACACACACACATTATTTCAAAACGACGACAGCTCAATCTAGCCTCCTCGGCTGAGCCGTTATCATTAGAGTCATTCATTCGTCAGAATGTTTTTGTCTGACGTGTCTGTGTCTGTCTATGTGTGTGTGTGCGTACAATGAAAACACTTTTGCAATCCGTCACCCGGAAATGCAGCGGCAGCAGCAGCAACGTCACTCTTTTTAGGCCAAAAATGAGCTCCAGAACGGTTCCGTCCGAATCCGGATCACCGCCTCAAGGATGGACCCTCTGTCCAAGGTGTGGTGTTTGGTGGACGTTTGTGGCTTTTTGTTCGAAAACGTCAGCATGTTCTGGCCTAGTGACACGTGGTTGTGTTGAAAGTGCTGATGCTTTCGAATGAGAGTGAGCTTAACCATACACAAGCATACAAACGGGAAGTTTTAGTAGATTTTAGTGTGAAGTAGGTACTTTATGGACGAAGCCTTATTATTGTAAATTGTCTTAAAACAAAATAAGGCTGTGAAATCAGGTGGCTTTTGAAGTAACACAAACTTCAGTTTCGAAAAACTTAGCAATTCCAACTTCAGCTTCTGGAGATTTAGCAACTCGGACACTAGCTGTTTAGGACTTGTAAAAGACTGTTTAGATTATGTAAAACATTACAAGAAATCAGAAAAAAAAATATTTTGAAACATTAGCCTTTTGGTTCCATATGACCTTTTCAAATATTCAGATAATTTTTTGGTCCTTAACGTATCTTTCCTTAAAACCCAACTAATCCCTAAAACGTAAAGTTAAAAAAGACAAAAAAAAATATTTCTCTGCTATTTCGCGTTTTTTTCGACAGATTTTTTTTATATTTTATTTGGATTAAACTATGCTCAATGCATTGCTCATGCATTCCCTATGTCAAAAAACGCAACTTTCATCATTAGTTTCTCCATGCAATTTTGCGGGCGTGCAAACAAAATGGATATTCAAAAAATTGTATATTAAAAAAAGAAGAAGAGATTTTCTGATGGATTTAGTGTTTTGGACAAAATTTTAGGGTTAAATGAGAGCTTTTTAGAATAAATACAGACATGGAAATATTATTTTTTAATGTTTCAATTTTTTAAGATAACTTCAGGGATTAATAAGATGCATCTATTGTGCTGAAGTTTAAGAGTTGTAAAAATGTAAATAAAAATCACACACGCAAAAAAAAATTAAAGGCTTAGAAAATTGTCTGCAATTTTTCACGTTTTGACTATGAGCAGTTCTCTACGGAATCGGTATTTTTTCTTTAATTTTATTTTTTTGTATTTTTTAATCCGGCTGAAACTTTTTTGGTGCCTTCGGTATGCCCAAAGAAGCCATTTTGCATCATTAGTTTGCCCATGTAATTTTCCATACAAATTTGGAAGCTGTCCATACAAAACTGATATGTGAAAATTCAAAAATCTGTATCTTTTGAAGGAATTTTTTGATCGATTTGGTGTCTTCGGCAAAATTGTAGGTATGGATATGGACTACACTGAAAACAAATGATACACGGTAAAAAAATTTGGTGATTTTTAATTTAACTTTTTGTCACTAAAACTTGATTTGCAAAAAAAAGAGTTCAATTTGTTGGGTGGTGACGCGCGGTCAATTATGTGGCATTGTGTGTGAAAAGAAAAGAATTTTATTTCGTGTTTCATCCTGATTGGCTTGCTCAAGTCCTTC